>NC_056743.1:110886242-111026242 GCF_019279795.1 Protopterus annectens
GAGTTATTCATAATAACTGTGGCTGTAATAATTTATTTTATTTTGTAACCTTTATTAGTAAGTCCTTGGCTCTGTGTCTAAATATCCATTTGAAGTTGAATACCCTCACTCCGGTTAGGCATCATATAAACATTAGCTAATTTGGTTCATAGTTTGCTATTGTTGTATATGTTTATTTTTTGTAATGTACAATAGCTAAAATTTTAACTTTACTTGAGAAGGTGGAACCTGATATTTGCCTGTCCATAAACTTAAAACTGGGAGAGAGTGAGAGTTGCAAGAAAAATTGGTCCATGCTTAATAAACCCAACACTTTTCAAAATATTGTTTGATCTGAGGAAGGTTTGGTAAATAATGCAATAATGTAGCTTTCAAGTTCTAACCATTTTGCTGTGCATCAGTATGCGAGAGAAAATCTATAGCACGTGCAGTCTGTAGTCCGGAACATATAAAGATAATATTTTGACAGATTTGGCAGCACATACATTTAAGTACCGTAATGAGTCTGCAAAGAAATGTGCAACATTTGTGAAGGTGAAGGCATTGTAGATGCAGAGTCAGAGATGAGCATATCATGAAGAGATGGAAAACGGTGACAGTCCATTGCATTTGCAGCAGTCACAAAGACGAATGGACAAAAACCCATATGATCAGGGCCATCACTGAAGATGCAATAGCACCTGGCTCTTTGTAAGGCTTTTATTGTGTCTTGTAATAAGGTATATTTTCAAAGTAGTGATTTGAATTCAGTAATTCAGGGGCATTACTGTAAAGATGCTGTTGCATTTTGTGGTTCATAAGCTTATTCCTGCTCCAGTGGACTATAAATTGTTTGGTATTTTAGACTTTCTGGTACATTTATTGATTGCAATCCTCCCACTGCTGTTTTTTTTTTGTACAACGTGTGGGCAGACTTTTAAACTTTCATCTACTGTGCTGTAATTTTAAATGCAGAAAGTCAAGTTGCTAAAAACTGCAGTGGCTTTCTGCTTCATGGCATTACAGGTATGTGTGCAGGCACATTCAGGTAACCAGTCTATTGTAGGACTTTGCGGTTTAGTAACGATCAATGAGGTATAGCTAATCAAGGCCCCTGTTATCAGGAGTTCACATTTTTTTTCTTAGTAGCTTTGGACAATGTGCTAATTTAGTCTTCATTAAACTGCAAATGACTGGTATTTCATATAAGTGACTGATTATCTCATCAAAGCCTCTTTGGCCAACCAACAAACTGCATGAGTGTGAAAGAATGACTCATTGCTGCTTACATTTCACAGCCTTAAAGCTAGTTATAATAGGCAAGTGCAGGGTTCTTACCTCCTCCTAAGTCAGTCATTCTGTCTGCTAGTTTTTACTGAACAGGCATTGTTGAATCCGTCATGGATTCCCACATCCCTAAATATTCAGTAGGGTGCTAATGATCTGTAAATTTAATTCTGCTTTATGTGTATCTCTATATGTGGTTTGATTGCTTAGCTAGAGCTATCTGCTAAGGACTTCTAGAGTCAAAGAAGTCTTCATTCAGTGAAGTACTGCTTTTGTATTACATAACATTGGAAACACTTCTGTGAGTAGAAGTGTCTAATATTTGATTGTATATGCTTGTATACATAATATCTGAAATAAATTGTTGAATTAAAGAATACAAAAGTATCACTGCCAGTTTTAGAAGACTGCAAGGCTTGGAAACTGAAAATTCTGTAAGTAGAGTAAGAACTAGTGCAGAATTTGACAAAATATTTAAAATTAATCTGTGAAAATCTGCTGGTCTGTTTTTTCGAAAACAAGAAACCAAAATCCAAGCAGAGATTTCAGATTTGGGAAATGACAATAAATGAGAGAAAACTTTGGACGACAAATGGATGGAATGTGTCTTTTGTCTGCTGTGGGGAAACTACCCATTACTGTATGATCATTAGAAAAAGGAATGGGAAAATGAATATCAGTATTGTATCAGTATACAGAAGTATAAGTAAGCGGTAACAGGAAATGATAGTCTGTCTCCTCCCTGATTGGGCTGAGTCAATCAGGACATTGATTATGTGGGAAGACATCTGAGGGGGACCAGAAGAAAGGAAAATTAATTAAATGAAAAACACATTTACGGTGCAACCTGCCCCCAAAAATACCATTAAAAATACCTTAAAAAGAAAAGAAGCCTACTTCAACCATCCCTGACAATCTACCTGGCAAATGACTTAAAATAGCAGCAACCACTAATATGTGTCCAGTTCCAATTCTGACAGATCAAGCCATAACTGAAAATCAAATCACTATGGAAAAAAATCATTCATTATTCCACTGCACAAGGGTGGAATTAATACAGAACTTTCAAACTATAGACCAATTGCCATTTTATCTTCCCATCAAAAATATTAGAAAAAAAATGCATTCATAAGCAACTTATCTAATTGATAACCAGCTTCTGTCTTTAACCTAACACATCTGATGTCATCCCAGGACAATCACTACTTTGCTGAGTTTGTTAATACTGTCAGCACACACACACACACACACACACACACACACACACACACACACACACACACGCAGGAAGTCTAATCTCCACCATCTTTCTAAACTTATCAAAGTCTTTTGATACTGTCTCTCAACAAAAACTGTTACTTAAACATTCATCCTTAGGGCTGTCCATCTCTTCACTGTACTGGTTCCATAGCTGCTACTTAAATGCAGCCCAAGTAAAATGGAAAAATGATTTCTCCACCTTCTTCCCAGTAACTGTTAATGTCCCACAAGTATCTCTAATAGGGCCCGTAATTTTCAACATATCTATCAATGACCTCTACACTGTTACAAAAATAACTACCCGAGTTAAATACGCTGATGACTCTACCCTAATCTGCTTTACCAAATCTCTTTCTCAACTCCAGGACCTAAAACAACAATCCTCCTTATTGAAACATGGCTAAATAATTCACGACTACTTCTAAACCCTAATAAAACTAACTTGTAGCTCTTCACCCTAAAACATCTTTCTACCAAAACAACACTATTCACTGTCGTCTCCGCTAAAAACAGTATGAGCAAACAAGAAAGTCTCACAAAATTACTGGGTGTCAGCAGAGATGACCAGCTCTAATTTGATCACCATGTATCACATGATTAAAAAATAGCAATAAAAATAGGCACATTACACAGAATAAAAACCTACCTCACTGTAGCCAGAAGCATAGACTTTACTTTCTTACTGCCATCTTTTCTTTAAGATGTCCCAATCGTCACTAACCTTCAAGTCTTGCAACTATCCCAATTTGAGCAATCCTGTAGTAAAATAGCTCAACCAGTGTGCCCATTGTAAATCAAGCATGCAATAACAGAAAAAAGTCTGGCCAATGAAGTACCATTGAGCAGCCAGACTTTTCTATTGGCATATGCCACAGTGAACCATACTTCTCAGCTGTACAGATTTTCACAGAATGTCCAGATTTTTGCCTCATATTTTTAATCTGTTCCTTGTAAAATTTGTGATTTTTCTGGCAAATCACAAGGATCTGAGGACTGAAGTCACTAAATGATATATATCCGTGTTTCAAACTTCATATCCTTCAGAAAAATGCATGCTAAGGCAAATCCTGTTATTCTAGCAACTTTCTAAGTGCGATGTTTAAAAGCTGTCCCTATTATTCGGCCTTTGTCCCACGATTCTGTTAGGCTTTGTCCAGATTTTTTGAAGTAAGAGGTTGAGAGGTATGCAGAAGACACGCCAAAATATGATAAAAATCAAGTATGTTCTGCAAACCTAAAACAGCAACATCGGATATTTTCCTCAAATGTTTGCTCTGTCCCTGTAAATGTCTATTTTCTAAGACTTCAAAAAACACTAAACAGCAATGGCGATTGTGTTTTTTCCATCACTTCTCCTGCACTGATGTACTGTGCAAACCTGGGAACCCAAGTCCAAAATGCATGTGCAGTACATAAGTATAGAGAAGACAACACTGAAGAAGACCAACGTGCTGTTATGCAAATGCTTTATTCCTTAAATAATGTAATTGTATTAATAGGAATAATCTACAGCTGTGCGTGGGTATATCAGAATTTATCCATGGTTGGCCATCTGTAGGTAAATCCTGATATACCCTCACACAGTCGTGGATTATTGCTTAAATAAATCATTAAGGAAACTAATGTCTGCACTCTAAATATAAACAGGACCACTAGAACTCCTCTCAGTTCTTTTTAAGACTCAAAATAAGGTACATTCCTCACAATCAGATGCACTTGAGAGTTGTGCACATTTGGGCACACGCTGGGCTCTAAAAAATTTAAATAAACATATCAATAAACTTTCCTGCTGCACTCTTCATGAGCTACACCCAGACTATGGTGCCCTCTTAATGACCCTCCTACACCCAGACTATGGTGCCCTGTTAATGACCCTCCACGGATCATAACAGCTCTGATGCCTGCAGATTCAGGATGCTGTTATGGTCATTACCTGACTTCATTAAAAATGTCCAGGCTTTCTCTTCAGTTCAACCTACCATGATACAGACTTTTGAAGCTCTCTGGGTTTGTTGTGTACATGATGGGAGGAACCAAGCAGAATGCACAGAAATTAAGAAGAGTGCATTGCTTTCTTTAACAGGCTCTGCAGCCACTGATTCTTTCAACTGGGTTTTTGTATGTTTTAGTGAAAATACAATGATTTAACAAAAAAAAAGAGCAGAAAGATGTCTTGTTTGCCTATGGCTGGCCATGGATGTGGTGACCCCTGAGGGAGCAGGCTGTATTGGGCTAAATAGATCCGTCTGACTGGCCTAAGGCCAGCCCTGACATCATCAGTTCCATTTTAAGCCATAGTTATTGATAAATGACAGAGTTAAGACTGTGTGTTTAATATGACAAATATTTTCTCTAAATTCTGCCATTTTCTCTTGTGTGTGATCTACATTTGCAGGTTATCGCATGAGAGATGCGTGCTAATGAACTCGGTTTGCAAAATGGGATCCAAAAACAAAATTCCCTAATGCATCCACAAATCACCTTTCCATAATCATGTTAATGTTTAAATGTTTGCTGCTTTAAATTTATTATTTATATATTGACATTTGATTACTTGGAAAGTCCAACTGTGTAGGAGCCCATTTTCAGTGGAGGCTCAAGAGAAAAGCTCCAAAGTATTACAAAACATTTTAAGAATAATTTTGCATTCTTTAAAATAATGCAAAAAAACAAATACAGTTTAAATAATTATACCAAATGAGATATAATATGAAAACATTGGTTAAGAATAGATACCGCAATGATTTAATAGCTAGAGATATTTTAGCCAGTTTATAGAAAAATTAACGATAAGTTAGTATAATACAAACAGGAAATGGAATACAAAGAGGGAAAAGCAGGCGTATGGTATATTTAAAGAGAAAGCCAGGTGAAAGAGTTTGATAGACACAAGGAAATAAGTGAAGAAGGGAGAGTAAGGAAATGTAAGTTATGAATAGGTATTTGGTCACATTTAGGTTATAGTTCATCCTGATGTTGAATAAGAACCGAGACATCTTCTGGCTAGGAAGTCTTTCAGAATGGTTAAGAAGGATAGGAGGGGAGGGGATTGACTTGATGGAGAGAGATGAGGAGTACTTGGCCTTAGTAACGTGATGCATGTATAAGTGATGCCCAGCAGATTTGATAGGTTTGCGGAGAGATGGAAGTTTTTGATCATTGGATTGTAATGATTTTTCTATTTATCTGTCTGTTAGTCAGTGTAATGATCTTATCCAAAAGGAAAAGTTTGTGCCACAGCCTAGGGTATGGACATTTATAAAACAATCTAGTTTATACATTTTACAATGCCTTATGCATTTTACTTTGCTAATCTAATTTTGTACCTTTAACAGAGAAACACCAGTCATGATGTACATGCTTGAGTGCTGTGCATTTGTTAAGATATTTGAACAAAATATTTACAAATGATAAAAGATGTTATAATGCTGTGAAGCAGTATGTGAGAAGGTTTGAAACGAGGGAAGGGTGAAAAACATCGGAAAGCAAGTAGAAAAAAGAAACTGATGGAAAAGTGAAGAAGACTGGATTCACTGCAGAAAGGCATAAGCAACGATTCAGGAGAGTCCAGTAGTGTAGGGTGGGTCAGTGGTAGAAGTGAGTGAATGGTTAAAGAGGCTTACTGTGGAGTGTGTTTGAGAGAAGGACGAGCTGTGTGATGATTTTTTTTTTTTTGGTAGCCTTAATCAGAATTTGGCATGGGAATCACAATACTGAATATCTAGTGAAACATCTTCCCAGATTTTGTAACCATATAAATACCAATGTCTATCTCACATGGTCAAAAGCTGATAATAGCGAATGACCACAACTTCGAAAACACCAGAACTCGAAGTTGCAGTTGCGGGGTGCTGCACCCCCCACATACCCCCCCCTAAATATATATAGCAACTTCGAGATCGCACTACAGTGAAGAAAGGGCAAATACCCCTATCTGCACTGTAGTACGACCCCACAATGCCAACTTCGAGATCCGGTGTTTTCGAAGTTGTTGTTCACTATTATCAGCTTTCAACCACGTGGTATAGACCCAAATAGAAATACCAAAGGGCTCTGGATGACTAAGTTTGTGGATAACTGTAAGCTAGGTGCAATCACTGAATCCCCATATGACACTGCCATCCTGCAGAAAGGTTTGTCTCAAATAACTGGTGTCAAAATCATGGTCTGAAACAGAATGCCAAAAAAATGCATTATCGTATCCTTTGTGAAGTCATCTATCAGTGAACTACCACATTTACCCATTTGTTCAGGATTTGGCAACTTACGTGGACAATGGCCTAACTTTCAACCAACATGCCTCTATTGTTAGAAAGTCCTCCTATATTGCAAAGCTTATAAACAAAGAGATTGTGTCTAGAGCTAAGGATGTCATTGCCCCCTTTGCGTAGCTCTCATTGGGCCAATTATTCATTTTAACATCCTCTTTGGCAAGTATCTGTCCAGATGCATGTAACAACTGGAATGCCTGCAGAGCAATACCTTACTAAAATGATGCAAGGCCTAAACTTTTCCTACATGGATGCATTCAAAGTCACCGTCATCATATTGGGTATCCTAAAGACTGCTAAAGGATAACCTATGTCTGGCATACAAGGTGTTATAAGAGATCTGGGGATGCATATTGACAGCAACCTCTCCTTCAACCACCACATTGCCACTGTGGTCAGAAAGTTTTTCTATGTGGCACATCTCATTACCAAAGGTTTTGCATCCAGGAAGAAAGAGGTCATCGTCTCTCTGTCTCTACTCTTCCCTCATTAGACCAATCATCGAGTATAATGCCCCATTTGGGATGTACCTCACTAGACACCTGCAACAGCTGGAGAGGCCACAGATGTACTTCACAAAGAGGGTCATAGCCATTAAATACATGTCATACATGGACAGACTCAAAAGACTCCAGCTGTTCTCCATCTCATATCACCTACTTAGAGTTGATCTCTGCTTGATTTACAAAGCCATGTCTGACCCAGCTCTGTTAGAAATGCTACATCTAAAGAAATCCTAATCCCTCTGCACCACACGCTCCAGATACCTCAACCTCATTACCACAATCAACAGAACATGCTGGAGGGACAGGTTCCTCACCCAGAGACTGCCCATGCTCTGGAATAGACTTCCCATACATGTCAAGCAGAGGATTTACTGCACATTAGGAAGTTAAATAACATCAGAAATAATCTGTCTAGGAATCTAATTGTCTTCTGCAACATCAACAGAACAGTTTGAAGGGAATGGTGTATCTCTCAGAGGATACCACTGCTATGGTGCAGACCTCCCCATCCACATAAAACAAAGTTCATGCCTGCCCATATTTAAGCACATCTTAAATCTATGGATGGATAACAGAAATTTTACTGAAAGGCTGCCCCCTGTACTACTTAACTACAGGGGTTGGGATGGCATAATTAAGGTTTTGACCTCGGGTACAGGGTTTGATTCTGGCCTTTGGTTATTGGCTAAGACTAGAGTATTTGGAGCATAAAAAGGGAAACTGGCTAGATATAAAATGGACCACAAGTACAGCCAGTCTAGTACTTAGCTTTGAACCTATAAGGGGAGATGAGGTCTGATGCTGTGAACAAGCTTAAATGTCTTAAGGAGATGTGCATTGTTTGACTGTGGTCTGAGGAAGTGTGGTGTTATTTTGGAAGCAAGTTTGAAGATGTAAACATATTTAAATAAAGCTGCAAGAAGATTAAGGTCTGCTTAGCAAAGTTTAAACCTCTGTAGGGATTTTCATTTTTTACAGAACAGGGAGAGAGACAGAGTGAGAGAAAGAATAAATTAACAAATACAGATGGACTGTATCTGTAAGACACTAAGGTTTTTAAGCAGAGGAACATGAAGCCAGAAGAGGGGAATACTCTAGTTTGACAAAATATGTTAGAGGGACAGGTATGCATCTCAGAGCTTGCCCCTTCTTTGGAACAGTCTCCCCATGCATGTGAAGCAGAGCTCTTCCCTAAGCCTGTTCAAATGCTGTTTGGTCCAATGGATAGGAAATCAAAAAATCACCCTGGCTTGTCACCTATGGCCCATGTGGAGTTTGTAGATGTCCTAAGGCACAGGCATATACCAAAGCCATTCTAGCCTGTGGGCATTTATAACTCAGAAACTTTGGGGTTATGAATGGCTAGATTTAAAAAGGCTTTATGGGTGTTAGCCTAGTAACCACCTATGGTCCTATGACGAATGTTTTAGTCAGTGGTAGCATGAACACTGGATATGATAAAGCTGGATATTGTATAGAAGCAGTATGAGGACTGTACACTTCTGGCTTTATGGTGAGTGATACGAGTTGACATACAAAGTGATAGATCATGCTAAATGTGAAGATGTGTAACAAAGGAGACAAGTCCAAAGTGGTTGTATTTTACAGTATAAAAAGGGAAATGATGCAAAGATGGAATCCAAAGAGCATGCCTTTAGTTCTCTTGCTGGTGACAGATGTCTACTGTCCATTGTCTTTTAAAATTACCTCAGTAATGCAGGAAGTTAACTCTTAGAGTTAAGAGCAGAACTACAACTGTATATGGCAAGGCCATCTAATTACATTATGATGTTGTTATGTTTTAAGTCAGAATGGGGAGAGTTCGTAAAAATACTAAAGGGTGGTTGGCCTAGAACTAATCATTGATGTGTATGGGACAGGATTGATATGATACTGTATCCTAGTTTAGCAGTGAAGGGCTGTTCAAACAGGTAATTCTTGAAAAAAGATCATGGCAGAACAGAGCTGAGTGTGATAATAAGTAGTCTGTGCTGATAATGGCAAATGGCTTGTTAAAGTCAAATAACTAAGCATTTTTTGGTGACCATTATCCAAGATTGTAAAAATATCATTGGTCACAGTGGTAGGTAGTGAGCGTACTTCAAACATCTGTGAATCCATATTTGTTTTAAATCAGCAGGTTATATTTGGAAATTTATTCAGGGAAACACTTAAAAACATCTTTCTCGTAGACTTAACCAGAGAAAAGAAGAGATGGGTCTAAAGTTTGTGGCATTGCTAGATTTTTGTGATTTTGGAGCTGGAATAATAAAAGCTTTCTTACATAATTCTGAGAATGTTGCACGATTAACACAGAGATGAAAAAGGAAGATTAGGGGATATTTAATATAGTCTTGAATGGCTCAAGAAACAAGGGGAGCAGGTTACATGCTTCAGAGCTCCTATGATCAAAGATGCCGACCAAAAGGTTTCCTGTTTGTTTTAAGATTATTTGTAGAAAGAAGAGAGATGAATGGATCAGTGCTATTAAAGAAACTGGAAGGAGTCAAAAAGGTATCTTTTTGTGGAAAACTGGCCTGTAAGTAATCTGTTCCTATGGGGGGGGGGGGGGGTGGAGGCAGATTGACAAAGATCAGTTTTGTCTGCCTGATTTTATTTCAAATTTAGCCTAGGGAGTATGCACTCCAACATGTTAAATGAACAACTATGATAATTACGATTTACAGAGTCAATGTAAGGCAGTTACATAGTAAATCCATTGCAACAAATATAAAGCAAGTCACTGAAATATAGCGGCTTTAAATGTTTAGCATTTGCTACACTAAATATGTACCTTTAGCTTAATTTACATAAATGTGTAATTTGTTTCAGCAAGAAGTGAAATGATACTTAATAAGTTAAAAAAAAAATACAATGCAGTATGGGGAGCTGACTTAAAATGTGTTAAGAGATTTAGAATATATACCAGCAGTAAGATAGTGTAATGAGATACTTTGCCAGCAAATAGAGAAGAGGTTTTAACATGTACAAACTTTTAGCTTGGTCTGGGCTGATAAATATTTAAGTAACTGTCTTAACTGGGAAGCAGCTGGACTGTGTTGCAGTGAATAAGTGAAAGTGCATTTTTAAGTTCTTTGAAGAAGTCTGTATAAGAATTCTTTGTCTCACCAGAATTTGCAGGATGCTTAAAATAAATGAAATTGCATGTTTCAGTAAAATGTCTTTAATAGCTTTTTGTATGTCTATTCAGTGTGATATATGGGGTTCTGTAATCAAGATGTTTCCATTTTTGTTTATTCTTCAATTAAAGAGCTAGAGTCATTCAGGCTTCAATGCTTATTTTAGTGTACCCAAGGACTGAGACAAAATGATTGGTTTGTTTAAGGAAAACATCTGTTAGGGAAGAGGAAGCAATGTCGGAGGTTTGAGTGTGATACAGGGAAGACCAGCTGATGGAATGGAGTTCAGAATGGTGTATGTAAATATGTTCAAAGGATTTGTTTCTGAGAGGAAATGAGTGGGAGTTTGTACTTTTCTAAGACTACTGGATGGAAATAAAGCAATGATCAACAGCTTTAAAGTGAAGGAATAAAAGGTTTCTGGCCAGTAAAATGGGATCTTGTAGGCAGAGTCTTTAATGATGATCAAGAGGCCAAATTTAAACAGTGAAATGAACACTTCTTGCCTGGCAGAGTTAAGGAAATTTACATAAAGGTCACCAAAAAAGAGTAAGCTTGAGACTTGACATATGGGGCATAAAAGATTGAAGAAGCTTCCAGAATGAAGAAGGTGGAGATTGAGACAGAATGTAAGCATGTATAAATCTTTGCAAGGTGATGGTGTCCATGAGTGGATCTGCCACCATCAGTTTGGAATATATGCATTTGTGATTGAGAATGAGGACCTCAGGTTATATGAGAAGGGGAACTTTTCCAGAAGACTGCAACCATCACCAATACACTTGTTGGAGCTGTCTTTTCAGAGTATGGTAAAAGTGGGAAAGTGAAACCTGAGGATTAAGAGTTTTGATTTAAGCTGTGTTGTACATACTGTTGCTTTAGATAATCCATACATGGATGAGGACTAGTTTGCTGTTCATACTTCTAAAGATTAAATTCCTAAATTTAAGACAGTGCTGCTTTCTAAGAGAATGATAGGTAGATGTTTGAGGTTTGGCTGGTATAATGGGTTGTTGATTCGCCATTTTTATACCTAGAAGGAGTGAAAGGAATTTATGCCCCACCTGAATACACAAAAAGTAATCCTGGGTTCAAATGTGATGGAGAGGGTAAGGATTAGATTTGCCATCTATATTCTGAAGCAATTATCCCTAAAATAAAGCTACCACCAATAATTCCAGTGGGAAAAATGAGAGAGACAAATGTGAATGATGAAAGGAAAAAAATGGTATAAAGAAGGAAACAAAAGTCTCCTGCTACTAACAGTTGTAAGTGGATCAGGGAAATTGTCAGTGGAAAATAGTGATTTTTGTTTGAATGGTGAGTGAATAATTAAGATATGACTGGTGTGTATTAAATGAGGGGGTGAGAGATTATTGAATGTTATTGTGATGTTGCCTAAGGAAGAGATTGGGTTGATGCAGATGTCTGATTTTGTCAGGTGACTAAATGATGCTATTTATGAAACTGATTGCTGAGGTGGGTGTGATGGGGGTGGAGTCGAATTCTCAGAGGCCCAAAAGTAAAAAAATATCACTAATTTGCTTCTGTGCAAATCCTTGACTATTTTAGAGGAAAATCACAATTTTGATTAAATGAATGGCTCCATCAGCCATATTTTTTAGAGAAATAAATGTAAACTATCAATTCCAGTGTACTAGGGCCTTTTGCAAACAAGTATCATGTTATATATGACACATTTTTTTCTTTCCCTCCATCTGTAATGATCAAAGAGCTAAAAGCCTGCCAAGAAAGTATCTGCAGTTATCAAAAGAACAGCAGACACAATAAAAGTTACAACAGCATGTACAACAACACAATGTATTCCACAGCAGACAGGTTATAAGGGAGGACTAAGCTTATACCTTACACAGGTGAATGCATACCTGAGGCTCCAGCTACTCTATCAAAGGCATGCATTCGAGATCCTCAGTTTTGCAAGTGTGGGCAGGTTGCTATGGTGATTATCTTTACATTTAAAACAAATCTGTCAGCAGCAGTGTTGTCTGAGGGAGCAAGGCAGTAGAGCCAACCAAATAGGATGCGTATGTTGAAAATCTAGATGTAAAATGTAGAAAACCTCTAAACTTGTGAACATACATTTGATCTGGTTTGTATAATGTTGCATTATTAGTACTTTTCAGTATATTCATTTGAAATTCAGAACACCACTTTGGGAATATGATGTCTTTATTGCAAATATTGGGAATCATGTTATTTACTTCCCAAACAGTGACTGCTGCTTTACACACTACACACAATACACACACACACACAGTTCAAACTATCATTTTCTGCTGTCTGCATCTACATTGCTATTAATTTCACTATTTCCTTCATCAACCCTCTTTGATCCATTTTCTACATGGGGTTGGGGTGTTATGCTGCCACCATCTCTCTCTATTCGACGTCACTCTCCTCCCTTCTTTGACACTCATGCTCAACTGTCACAAGTCTTCTCACATACAGTTCCTCCACCTCTTTGCTGGGTGTCTTCTTTTCATCTTGCCTTCTTCCTGTCTGTCCCAAATCATCTTCACCAGACTGTCTTCTGCTTTTATGAACATGTGCCCAAACCACTGCAATCTGTTCCCTTTGATCTTTTGTGTAATTGGAGCTCTGCTTTTATTATCCATGTTTCTGTACCATACAGTAATACTGGTCACACCACTCTTGTATACCTGATACTCTGTGCCATTTGGCTGCAGCCCCTCTGATTCTAGCTTAATGTCCTTATTTAGACTTCCCTTCTCCTCAATCACCCCTCCCAGATACTTGAAGTTGTTAACCTTTTCAATTATTTTCCCTTCTAGCTCAATTCCCAGCTTTTTTCTGATTTTTCTCCATTTGCTGACATTGCAAATGTCTTATCTGTACTCAGTTTCATCCCACATGGCATTAGTTTTGCATTCCATTCCCCTATCCTTTGTTGAAGTTCTTAGTCTGCTTGTAACACTACATTGTCTGCATACAGCAGCTTTGTTGATCTGTCCCCTCCGATCTGCTTGCTAATGTCAGTCCATCATCAGTATGAACAGCAGTGGGCTTAGAGCTGAACCCTGATGCACACCCACTCCCACTGGGAAACTCTCTAGGCACTAATTCTATGAAACTTTCCAGGACTTCAAACCACCACACAACTGCCAAATCAGCTTTCTTGGGACCTTGTCATATGCTTTCTCCATCTTGGAATGCCCACCTTGAATCTGTCTTAATTTCTAACTTCTCAACTATCTGTCTCACTGCAAACATTAGGTTAGTTGTACTCCATTCTGATCTGAATCCAAACTGCTCATCTTTCATCATACTTTCTACTAATCTGCATATTCGTTATCAGTCACCCTTTCCAGAACATTCATACAATGTGGCAGGAGTTTGACAACTCTGTACTACCCACAGTTATGAGTGTCCCTTATGTTCTTAAACACTAGGACTAATATGTTTTTCTCTAATCGTCTGAGATACACCTTTCTCTCTTCACTGCTGTGAGTACCCTCAGGAGCCATTTCTCCCTTATCTCACCCAATATCTTCATCATATCCACTGTGACCTTATCTGAGGTTGCTGCTTTTCCTGAGTTCATTTTCCTTGCTGTTCTTACTACTTCTATGCTCGCTCCTCCTCTTCTCCCATTGCTGGCTGTAATTGGGGCAGTACAGCTACTGTGGGGTTTTCTTCATCCAGGAGCTATCCGTAGTACTCCGTCCATCTGCCTTTGATGTCCTGTGGACTGGTGAACAGGTTATTGCTGGTATCCCTTATGCAGGGTGTCTGACTGTCTTCCTTGTCTTCCTGTCATTGCCTTGCAACCTGATATAGTTTTTGTGCCATCTACTGAGTCACCTTCCAGAAGCAGATAGTGCCTTTGATGCTTTGATGCATTGTTCTTTGGTTTTCAAGTGTTTTTTTAGGCTTTTTGTTAGCCAACTAGTATTCCTTCCTAGCCTATTCGTTTTTATCTATCCCCCACTTTTTCCTGCACTCCTCTTCTGTTTTGATGACTTGAGCACTCCACCACCAGATTTCCTTGTATGCCTTTTTTTCATACCTGGATCAGCTGCATATCTGTTCTATAGCCCCCCCCCCCATATAGTTTTGACACACTGTCATTCTTCAGCTCTCCCTGTTTCCTCTTTTGAGGTGCTAGAGCCCTGAGTAATTTCTTGAACTGTTGTGCTTTCTCTCCATTCAACTTCCAGGTCCTCAGCCTGGTCATTTTTTACATTGGAGCCTTTTCCGACCACTGCTTGTAGCTGATTATGGCAACCAGTTGTTTAGGCTGTGGGCCGACATTCACTGGGAATTACTTTGCAATAACTATTTCTACCGCAGTGCCCTTTCGTTGCTAAGAAAATGTCAACCTGAGCTGCATGTCGGTCACTCTTGTATGCAATTTTATGACTCTCTTTCTGAACCTTGTGTCAACCACTATCAAGCTATTTGCCAAACAGAAGTCTAGAATGGCCTCTCCTTTATTCCTGTTGAACCACTCATTCAGGAAATGCTCATATCCTGTTCAGTCTGTCCTGATATATGCATTCAGGTCTCCCATTGTCAACACTAATTCATGTTGTCCTGCTTTATCCAGTAGGTTGTGCAACTGCTGTCTTAATGCACTCTTTTCCTCACCATCACAACCCTGCTGTAGAGCATGGGCTGAGATTATGAATACTGCCCATTCCCTTCGCCATACTTGAGCTACTGTTCATGAACCCCCACCCTACTGCAAGTCAGAAATCTTGACTGACAACAACATAATTTAAAATAAAACAAATCAATCAACTGAAATTGTGGAATCATAAAAGACAAACAGTAAACTGAATAAAAGTAATATTCTAATTTATAAACTGAATAAAAGTAATATTCTAAGTTAACATTTAGACTTTATGCTTTTAATTTACTTACTGATTTCAGAAGAGTTTCCTGAAAATACATAAGCATGTTAAAATCTTGAAATTGCCTCACAAGGGGAACAGAGGGAAATAACAATAGTGCTGATTAAATGTATTTTGAAAGAACAAGGCAATAAAAAACTATGAATACATATTTATATGCTGCAGAAATGGTTGAAAACAAAAACTGTTATACACTAAGCCGCTTGGTATTTAAAATCAAGCAAATGTATTAAGGTCTGAGAAGATTAACAGCAATCAGAGAAATAGTGCACACTCTGAACTGGTAGTCAAAATAAAAGGTTTGATCCCTGGGAGGTAAAAAGTTGGAAACGGCAAATAAGCATGCTGGTGCTTGAATTTTCAGCAGACAGTTCATGCTTTTTTTTAATGTAGTTAAATTGAACACCTTCACAAATTCATCTTCTTGGAAAATAATTCCTGTATTCTGCATTTAATATTCAATGTAGAACGTGGCAAATACAACATCCAGAAATGTGGTGCTTTAAAATGGTCAGACTTCCCATTCTAACGTATGAAATTCCAAGGGCGGGATAAGTCAGATCTGTCATTCTACACTGGAAGGCTGAACAAAAAACTAGGCCAGTAGAGTAATCCTGCAAGTGTTATGTAATGATTCGCATGTCAGAGGCTTGAATTAAGAACCATTCTATAGTAAAGACCATCTTGCATAAAAGCTAGATCAGGGAGAGAAAAAAAAAATACTTTGACCAAAACACAGATAACTTACTCTGCATAACATTCACACGCAGAATTCTTAAAGTTAGCTAAAATTCATGCTTTGCATGATTCTTCAAACTGTGTTTTAAAATAGCTTACCTCCACCCATGCTGAAAATTATACTTTCTATAAATATGGTCTTACATTTATTTATGTGGTCAATCGATGGTACATGGTGAAAACACTTACAAACATATTTGGGAATGCATCCCCTCATCATTTTTATGTGAGAAAATCTAGGGAAAGGGATAGTTGAACACACACAAACAAAGGTCACTCTTCAGATGACAGTAGTGAAATTCTTTGAGAATCAGTGGCCCAAAGAAGAAAAAATGCTGAGTAACATAACCTCAATCTCTGTTTTCCATAGGAAATCATTGACAGTGCGATTTCTAATTCTGCACCAGCAGTGGTTCACTTCTTTTGGGAAATTTGCCCCTTTTTTTTCAAGGTTGTACAATTGTGGAGTTGATGTACATAAGTTTGGAGTATGGCAGGAGTGTCCTTTACATGAAAGGGGAACAGGGTGCTGTGGGGATTGCTCTCGGCAAAAACACTTAGCTATATTTATTTCTTCACCGTTTTGTGTTTCAGGCATTATTTATTAATGTTTCCAGTCCTTGAGATGTTAGAAATTGGTGTTGTGTACTAGAACCACACACACACACACTCTCTCTCATAGGATGGATGTCTAAATATCTGTAATTTTCAACCAATTGCAATTTTCCTATATTTAGAGTGACTTGAAATGGATGAAGTTTAACTCATTGACTTTTTTTAATTAATTCTTCCTGATTGTTTTTGACATTGAAAGTACTAGCAGTTTCTGGATGTACACCAAGACTGATTTAAAGAATTTTGCATTTTCATATTTCTTGTACTTATCTGTCTATGGAACTGGTGTATACACATACACAAAGACACACATGTGCAGGAGGGTTTATCCACTGTTAAACATCCTTTTTTTCTGTTTGGTTTGATAAGTTGAAACTTTGAACGTTTTGCTTCAACTGTTTAAAATTTCAACAAAATTGCTCTCCACAAAACATAGGAAAAATATTTGAAGTGGACATATACATGTGTTATGCCTCAGTATAGTCATCTATGTATGCATAAGTAATGCAGCAGGCCCACCCGTGTAGTAATGGTCCACATTAGTACCCCAGTTACAAATGTGCTGAACTACCATGTCTGCACAATCTTATCAGAGAAGATGAACAAGCTGTACACTGAAGGGTGTGGCTGTGTCCCTAGGACAGAATAAAAATAATTGTGTTATGCACGCTACTGGGGGGGGGGGTGGCCCAGTGGTTAAGGTGTTTGCCTTACAAAGACAAGGTGCAGGGTTTGAGTCTCACAAGGGATAATTGGCTAGGCTTACAATGACTTGCAATGGCAGTTATCCTAGTACTTACCTATGTTAACCTATGATGATAACTGTGTGGACCTTGGCAGTTGAATTTCTCTGTGAGAATAAACAGATAACATTCTTTAATGAACCCTAGCCAATACCTCTCAACTGTACAGAGTTTTCATTCTGCGGTAGCGTTGTCGCCTCACAGTAAGATGCTGTCCGGTTCGATTCTCAGTTAGAGCGTCTTCTGCGTGGAGACATGCGTGAATGGGCATACCTTCGTTGAAGGTTGTGCATCAGGGATGGTAACTCTGCACGTAAAAATCAACTGTCAATCATTAGCGGACCGGCGTTCCGCTGTGGCAACCCCTAACCGGGAAAAGCCGAAAGACACAACAACAAAAAATGTATAAGAAAAATGCAGTTACATTTGTTAAGTATAAAGCATTAAATATGTTGTAAATAACCACATACTAGATGTTCTGCTCTGTTTAAGAATATCATTTCCACAGTCTCTGTAAATACAGCACATCTAATATTGTTGAAGACTGTAAATGTTATAACATGCCATTAAACACTACATTGAGTGAAAAGGCTTCATATAGTAATAGGTTGGCTCCATTAGAAATAATAACTCGAGGAAACTGGGAGCTGAACAACAAAGCTCTTAAAATTAGGGTCAGACAATCTTCGCAAGTCGACTGTAATGATGATTCTACTATCATTTTTCTGCAAGTGTGATGACATTTTGTAAGTCAGCGATCCTAAGTTCATTCATAGTTTGAAGGCCAGCTCTAGCATCTTATGTTTTTTACTGTTTTCTTAGTGCTTTATCAGTCTTCACGTATTGCTCATCAGAATGAATATCTCTGAAACAGGCTTGTTTTAGGACAGTGTTACCGAATCATAACAATTGTGAAATGTTGACAAAGAAGAAAAGAAAAGTGAGTAGAGGGTGAATGTTTCATCTTCTGTGAAGTTAACACCTAGTGTTTCCTACTGCTGAAGAAGCCATGCATCATTTTCTCTAGTCAAGTACCTGTACAACTATATACCATCTCTTCCTTGACTGATCTTTGAAATTCTGGAGAGAAGGACTGCACATTAAGTTAGAGATGAATGAGAACAAATAGAGCACATTTCTTCTCTGTGCCTTCAGTGCAATGATGCAGTTACACTGGAAACTACAGAGCAGCCTGCAAGACCTCAGGTCTCTGCCAGACCCCACCATGTAGTGATCTAGTTACCAGCCAGCTACACCTTCATTTAGTCTAGCCTCAGATTATAGGCTCTTAGAAGAATGTTTCATTAAGCTTTAAAACTTAAAAATTAAAAATTCCACTGGCTTTATGAAATCATGACCTTGCTTACAGCATATCTTTGAATATGCTGTTAAATTTATCTGCTCTGCAAGAAGTCATATGCATGTAAACAGATCATTAAATTCCATGGCAGATGGGGTATCTAACAGTATCAGGGCCCATTTTTGATTGCATTTATTTTACAAAAGTTACATTTACCAAAGTGATGAGTTGTATTATGACCCTGCATACTAAGGAAATATGTGTTATTTTTATGAAATTATTTCAAAATCACTTTTAGTCTATTAGAGGGCCATAGACACACAAATAAATGATGGAAATTAACGTACTGGAATAACCTTTAGACTTAATATATATATATATATATATATATATATATATATATATATATATATATATATATATATATATCTGTCTATAGATGTGAATAAGGCTATTCATTGAAAATAAATTCACAGCTTTCTATGATTTCCCATTCATAGCCTTTCTGACGAAATGGGGTATCTATGCTGAAAGTTTGAAAGAAACTTAAAGTGGTAGTGTAGCCATGGTTAATTCAGACTCGTCTGTGATATAGTTGAAGACCATGATATTTTTAACATGCTTTCTACCATATTCCTTGAATTGTTCATTCTTTCATGTTCACAGTATATTTTTAGTAAGGTTCTGCTATTTTAGCCTTTAGTCTTATATGAGCCATTTGTGTTTACTGATTTTCCCTGTCACTGGGACAACATCTTGGCAGCATTTTCATATTAAGAATTTCTGGAGTTCTTGGTCTACTGTCTGCTGGCAAATAACAGAAAAGTCTCTAAATGTAAGGGATCCCACATGAGGAAATGACACTGAACACATTTGATATAAACACAGCATCTTAAATAAATCTAAAACCATCCCATCTAATACATTGGCATTACTGTTGCAAATATTTTACAAACCACCCGCTACCACCCCATAGCACACAGTGTTGAAGGGGGGCTTTGACTTCCTATACTACTCTTACACACACACATTCTAACGCAGAATTGAAAGCAGCTGCACAAATCACCTCATATACAGGCATTGACTTTCTATTGTTCTTTATTACTGGAACGACTGGTACAGTCAAGTCATCTCTCTTTACTCGGCGCAACACACTCGCGGTTTTTAACCTTCTGCTTTAAATAGTAATAAAGGACTACCCAAGAAGTTCAGGCTAAATTGTGTTTCTTCAAAAATTTGCATTTATGCCTTTTTAATGTTCCCATGGCTATGGTAACCATTTGTTTGGCTTTTGACAATTAGTGCATCACCTCCTCTCTAGTCCGTTTATCACTGCTGTTATCAACTGTTTGTAGCATTGTTTCATCTTGAAATTTTATATGACATTTAATGCCATTTTCCCTGACTCATCTGTGTACAAGTTCAGCAATTATTGTTTTATATTTATACCTTACTGTCTCAGAAGATTAGTTGACTGCGATAACCTTTGCAATTGGATTGTTGTAAAGATGTGTTTGGGGAGGGTGATAAATCCCTCATACTCTTTTTATGGTAAGTGTTTACTGAAAAATGATTTTATGTAAGGACACAGAGCTTATTACTAGCGCAATTTCGAGACTGGTCCCAATAATGTGTCTGTCATTTGACCAAAACTATACAACTCTATACATAGCAAGTTAGGCTCATTTTATGTTCCTACCTTTATAATATCTGCAGCTTCTTCACTTCATGCATCAGTTAGGTTACACACACTATAATTTTTACCATTCTGTATACTTTATTTCTCATTTTGTTCCTCTCATTTATTAAGTTGCAGATTCTTTAAGTGTTAACCTTTTACGGCATTTTTGCCATATTTTATATCAACTTTGAGTTGTACTTGGTACTTCTAAACTATTCCCTTTCTTAGTTGAAATAACATTTTTTATAAGCACATTCCACAATGCTATGTAGAAATGTTTGGATACCATTCACTTCTCTATCCATTGATGTGACAGTATTCAGCATTTCATCAATTATCAGCAATAAACCCTACCCCCCCCCAATCTACAGTTCTTATTGAGTCTAGTAAACTGTATAATATAATTACATCTCATTTTTTTCTCTAATGAAATCTGAAATACTCCAAAGGTATCAAAGGTTTTGAATTCAGATGCTTTTGTAAGATCTTTCTGTTTTCTTCTCTAACTTCCTGAATAGTGTATTTGAAGCTACTAGTGGCCATTGCATTTAAAAAAAAACAGGACCAGGTTCCAGAAGACACTGTGTAAATAATTTAGTCTATAAAGCAGGCTTACAGTGGATTAAGTCACTTAGACTGAGAGCAAGTCTCTTGGAATTGATCTCACACAGACCTACCTTAATCATTTAATCTGCTGAATAATATAGCTCCAGTCTCTGAATATAATTTGACCATGTGCGTTGGTCACTAAAAAATATTCTAAGATGTTCATTCATTTTACAGATCTGTTCACCATTTTGTAAAATGTTGGTCCAGTCTGCTTGTATCTACTACATTTATATAACTTCATACTTGTAGATCAGAATGCAAGTGAAGTGTGTTGTATCTTTAAGAAGCATATCAAGGCTGTACATGCATGTATAAATTCCAGAAATGTGCAATGCCTAGTGCTATTTTGTAAGAGCAGCCAGAGTGAAAGCATGCATGATCGCAGTTGTCTGTATATTAAGTTAAGTTAGTCAGTAAACTTCTATAGTGATGTGTCTGCATAAAATAATGCTGCTTGAACAGAACCCACGAAGACTCCTCTGTTGTGACCAAGGTAGGACAGTGACAATACTCCATTTATATTTCAAAGTGTCAAGAGCTGATGTCTGTTTCTGTGATGGAAAGTGCATGGAATGTACATGGCAAGTGATCTAAATTATTTACTTTCTTGTCCCTGTACTGCCATAGTGACCACTTTTTTTTAATATCTTGTGGACATTGAGTGTCACTATGAACTTTTAGTAATAATTAAAAACTGCAGCAGCAACATGTCTAGTGGCCTTCTGGGATCTGTCCTGTCTGAAAATGTAAAGTTAAAAAGAAAGTATGACATCTTTATTTTTAACATGGGATTTTAGAAAAATCTTAGTCAGTACTAAGATGTCTGGGTCATAATCATCTATAAAAGCCTGCTATCATGTTGCATAAATTTTGTAAATTAAGAATAATAGAAAATTTCGAAGTCTTTAGCATATTTTCAGTAGTGTTCATTTGGGTCAGTAAAAGCTGTATTTCTTTCCATAATTTATCTTTGCTGCCTGGTAATCATCACCCCTTCCAGGCCAAAAGTTTTATTTGCTCCCTATCACCAGGATGACAGTCAATAAAAAGGGCCATAATTAGGGTAACCCTCTGGTGTGGGTTGTTTCCCCCACTTCCCTGTCCAAAGGAAGGAGGCATGTAACGGGCTTGACTGCACAAGATGTTCTCTCTCACTTTCACAAGAGACGTTATCAGTAAGCAGTTCCACTCCCTTCCCTGAAGCAGAGGAAGTGCTTTCCCCAATCTCCACCAGAAAAATCACATCTGCCTGTTTGCTCTCCAAATTTTTGTGAGTCTCCTACCCCCTGGATGAGACTAATGGGTAGAGCCCATTCAGTTTTGTCTCTCCCCTGCTGGCACCACCAGTGCAGTAATCAAACCCTGGTCAAGTGGAACACAGTAAGGGTTTCAACCCTCAGCACCGCAGAGCCAAGTGAAACAGGAAGTTGTACATTAGCATGACAGATGTGCCTGCTGACTAGTGTTTTTGCATCATTATTGCATGTTGGGTAGATGGTGCAGAGTTAAGTCGATATATCCAGACAGCTTTATGAGCAAGAGTTACATTCATTTATCAATTTGTATATCAAAACTTAGCATGTTATATATTTTTCTACTATTCTTTGGATTGTAACTGTGTTCTTTTTTAAATACTTTGCTAGTACATGGTAATACTCTTAGTAGTTCTCCCTGGGATATATCTAGGATGATGTGTTATACCCTGTATGACAGCATTATTCTGAGCTGGATATGTGGCTGCTATAGTTTGGTTTTGCACTTATATGTTCAAGGTAAAAACAGGGGTATTCCTATGCAATAATCCATAACAAGGTGTGATTATATCAGGATTTACCTATGGCTGGTGTGGTTTGATCAGGAGAGTGAAGCCCAAGTGATTAAATGAAGCCTGCTGTGGGTAAATCCTGATATACCAACAAACAGTAATGGATTATTGCATTTATACAATGACACTATTTAAGAGAGAAATTGTTTACTTTTCTTAAATAATATATCAGTGGCCAGATTTTTTTCTATTTCTATATGCTCAATTTATGACACGCTGGCTGCGTTATCCAATTAGCATGCTCATTTTTGCATAGCAATGAGCAGTCATTGTATAATGTATGTTATTTCTCGCAGATTAGTGTGGATGATAAAATGATAAGAGGTAGATTTAGAGATGATGGTCTTAACATTGGTAATTTGTCATTTTGTCCTGCCATATTTGTTTAACTTTGCATTCATTTCTGGGAAGGTTTCTAATTTGGAAGTTACATGCGGTGTATGGAGTTAGGATCTACCTTACATAGAGAGGAAAGCTATCAGAACATAGGCCCCTTTTTAGATTTGATTGGCAGAGTAGGGATATTTGTGACTCTTTAACCTGAATGTTATTTTTTAAATGAATTTGTTTTTGATTTGAGGTTTGGTGCAGTGAGTGGGGTTAATTAGAAATAAATGCAGAGATGTTAGAGCAGGGTGTGATGGGGTTTAGGTGAAGGAGTAGAAAAGCCTATTCCAAAGGAAGGAACCCTCTAGAAAGAGACAGCAGACTTACCAGTCAGGAAGGCAATTGTACTTGCATATAAGTTGGTCAGCTAATACATTATAAATGCATGGCAATTTCTGTGAGAAAAGGTGTCTGTAATGTAAATAGCCCAGAAGGTGGCAAATCAACTGTGAAATGGTTAAACTGGAATCTAGTGATGCACATACAAGGGAAAGCAAAGTTCACAAAAATGAGTTTTTGAAAAAACTTGTATCTTTATTATGTGTAGCAAAGACAATTGTAGTCTTGTAATTTTTTCAATTAGCATTAACTTTTTTTTTCAAGTAGTTAGTCTGTGTACATCAGCCAAGTGAAAGATGATACAGTTCCAACCAATTACACAAAGAACCCCCACAGACACACACACACACACACACACACACACACACACACACACACACACACTTACATTGAAACAGTGGTGTGATTTTGGAGCTTTATTTAATCTACACGTTTCTTTTGAATGTTTATGTTAAACAGTGCTTCCAAGCAGGAAGAGGTTAGAGGAATTTTCGAATGAAGAAATGAAAGGTGAAGATTAAAAGTGTCGAACAGAAAATCCCCAGGTGTTACATTTAAAAAGAAATGAACAGCAATAATGCAAACAGAGATGTAACATGGCCCTAGGACAGACCCACAAACTATGTGATTCTAAGCTACATTAGAAAGACATTAAATGACACAGATGTTTGTTAAGCCAGAATTTTGGTAATAGCCAAACGAATGACAGTCAGACGCACGGCAACTATAAAAACTTTAACAAATGCGAGTAGGTAAGCGCTTTCACCACTACAAGTGGCTTCTTCAGACAATATAACTCACAAAAGCAGAAACAAGCATTTAAATAGATGACATCAGCTAGTCACTTTTTAAATAAACCAACAAAATGCACAGCAGTCACAGTATTTCATTTATTCAGTGCTAAACCTGTGTCTTCCTTCATTACCAGCTCATAAGAACAGATAGAGCATGCTACATCATCAAATTCAGGAAGTAAGCTCTTAAAACAACAATATTCATATATTGCATGCATCAAAATTCAAAGTTACTACAATTATAAATACACAACATAAACAAAAGCATATAGTTCATGAAAACAAGAACAGACATTTAAATAAATAACATCAGCTACTCACTTTATGTTGTTGTTGTCTTTCGGTTTTTCCCGGTTAGGAGTCACCACAGTGGAACTTCGGTCCACTAATGATTGGCAGTAGATTTTCATGAACACTGAGGTGCCAGCTCGATGTTCAACCTTCAACAAAGGCACGCCCATTTACGCATGTCTTTCGAATGCCCACCCAGCCGTGGGGAGGACATGCAGACTCCACATAGAAGGCACTCCCCGCACTCCAGCCGAGAATCAAACGGAAGAACCTCTTGCTGTGAGGCAACAACGCTACAGCTGCACCACCGCAGAATGAAGCATCAGCTACTCACTTTATACTTTCTAAAAATAAGCCAGTAAATACACAGCAGTCACAGTATTTCACTCACTCAGTGCTGAGCCTGTGTCTCCCTCCACTACCAGCTTCACAAAAGCAGATAGAGTATGCTGCATCATCAAATTCAGAAAGTGAGCTCTTAAAGCAACAAAGCTCATATATTGCATGCATCAAGATCATCAAGAATTGCTGCAATTACAAATGCACAATATAAACAAGCACCAGAATGGATACTCCAATCATAATCACATCCATATATAAAATGCAAAAATAGTAAAAACAAAAGAAAGGCAACCTATTTAGGTATACCTCTTTTATTTAGAACTGGCTTAATGGAAACTACCCCATTGAGCCTCGACCCCTGATCAGCTCTAAGCTTAAGGATCCAGTGAAGCTCTCCTTCTTCCATCCTATTCTCAATAGTCTCGTAATCTAACACTAACTCCTACACTTTGAATAACCCTAAATTTAAATACACGCTTACCTTCATTTGCTTAACACATATCTAGATACAGCACTGTTATTACTCCGTATATGTATACTGTAAAGGTGCTCCCTTATTTGTTTCCTTAAAGTACGTCCCATCTTGCCCACATAAAATCTCTGACAACAATGGCACTGTGCTAAATAGACTATGTACCTAGTGGCACAATTAGCCCTAGGAGTGAACTTATACTCCTTACAAGTATCCGGATGTAAGAATGTGCCCACAGTTTATATATGTTGGCAAAAACCACACTGGCTACAAGGGAATGTCCCAGCCATCCCACCTGTACTCTTAACTTCCCTATCTGGAAAGCACAACAATCTTTTCAAGGGCATGCAGTTCGTATAACAAAAATGAGGCATATCCCCTACCACTCTAGCAATCTTTGCATCCGTCAACAACATTGACCAGTGTCTCTCAAAAACTTACTTTTTTGATATTATCTACATTATTAGTGTAAAATATTGGGACTTTCACAACAGTCTCATGTTTCTCTTCCTGGGTGGTTTGACCTATATTATTAAAAATTGGTCGATCGGAAAAATATGGTTTAGCTCGACCTTCTCTTAGCCCATCAACATGTGCAAGTATGGGGGTAAAATCTGAACCTTTATAACCCCAATCACTCAAATTTTGACACAGAGTATCCCTACCTCACCTGTAACATTCCTCAGTATTGTGTAATCTGGACATCCTCACCCCCTGCCCCTTGACTATGTTATTAAATATCCATTTTGGATGCATACTTTGCCTATGTAGCATCATGTTCCTATGGCAGTCCTTTATATACAGACCTGTGTTAATAGGAGGCCCTCCATCCTTGGTAACACACACACCTTAGAATTCAATAGACATATCAGAGTACTTCAAAGTGAATCTCAAAAATTCAATAGATCTATGCAGTGCCTCAACAAATTCATGTAAATTATCAGCCGTACCCCTCCAAAGCCAAAAATCATCATAAATGAAATGGCGATAGAACAGCACATTCTGAACAAACATTTCCATGTTAAATACCACATCCAATTCCCATTGGGCCACCACTGCATTCGCATAGCTGTTGGCACAACACGTGCCCATTGCTATGCCATGTTTTTGTATGTAGTAACCATCATCAAAGGCATTATTGTCCAGAACCACATTCATGAAAGTGCAAATTAGACCAAGTTTCTTTCCATACTCATTATGATAAAGCAGGTACCTACGTAAATATTCAACACCTTGCAAATTTGGTATAACTGTGAACACAACATCCATTGTCACTAGTAAATATTGACTCAACCCACCATATGATTTCATAAAATCAAACAAATCTTGTAGGAACTGCTTAGTGTCCCTTAACACAACCATTGACTTATCTAGTATAGGTCTTGCATGGTTTTTAATGAAAACTGAGAAGGGTTCAGTAACCGGACCCATTCCTGCCACAATTGGTCTAAACGGTGGTACTATGGGGATCTTTATGAATCTTGAGGAGATCTTGAAATAGAGGCACTATCGGTGTATCAACTGTCAAAAATTGCATCAATTCCATGGAAATAGAATAACTAAGTAAGCAGTCATTAAGGAGAATCCGCAGCTCCCTACATATGCCTTCAATCCTCCTAACATCAGTCCTTTCATAAACATCAGCATTAATTAACACAGATGCAATGGAGTCCTAATAAAAACTTCTATTCATAGCCAGCATCATACTGCCCTTATCTGCAGGACAGATGACTATAGTCTGGTCACTTTGTAACTTATTCAGTGCTGCATGCTCACAAAAGTTTAAATTAATAAAACGTCTCCCATCCTGTCTACTATTAAATACCGTATGAAGCTCATCTTCACATATTTTACTGAGAGCCTCAAGAATAGGGTGATTCACAGGCACAAAATCACTGAGCTTCTTTAAACCCATGTCGACTCCCCATTTCACCCTCAAGAAAAGACATTTTCAACATTACATTTCTAATAAACAGTTTTAAGTCAGTAATAGTGTCCGAAAGGTCCGATGCACAAGTAGGAATAAATGAGAGACCTTTATTAAGGATGGCAAGCTCAGTCCCATCCAGTATCCTATTCGATAAGTTCAGTACTAGATATTCCGCGGATCACATATTCTTTTTAGGGTGGGAAAATTCATTGACTCTATGGGTTCTTTCCTTTTCGTTTGTCCTCTGCTTCTGGACCAGTTTGAGCCTCTTCCACTCTCCACTTGAATAGGAAAAGGTGGTTTCGGAAACCACTGTTGATGGAACAAAGGAAACTCCTTCCTACTCACCACCATGAGATCACGTTGTTGTTCATTTTCAGCATTGCAGTGACCCTCTGATGTATTTATTAAAACATTCTTATCCCCTAGAGCATCTGGGGGTAAAGATACCTGCTTGCCAGGCTCCACATTCTCAGCAGCCGCAATCACCAGTCCCTTTTAAGTAGGGGTACTATACCAAATTTTGGTAGTACTAAATAGTAGGGGCAACATTTTACAGAAAATGACTCACTCTTTGTGGCAAGGCTAAGTTCATAAAATTAAAAACAATCTCATATATATAATTAGATTAAAAATTTAGAGCTCAGACATTTCATTACACTTTCTTATGAATGTGCTATGATTGTGGTAGCCATCGATATAGTCATTCTGTATTCTAGTAAAAAAAAAAATTACCATTCTAGAAAAAACATGCTGAAATCCTGTCATTAAAACATAGATAATTGTCAAAGCTATGTGCTTTGCATTTAATTTGTCACAGTCTCTAAACACTGTCATTTCTAAATATTTTGGCTTCAAGATTACAGTACAAGCTTTTTTTTTTTTTTTTACACTTTATTTTGTCTGTGTCAGCTGGTTTGAGCTTTGTATGTAAGCTGGGAAATCCAACTTCAGAATAATACATTTTCAGTTTTATAATATTAGACTGTGCTGCCCTTTCTTACCACCTAATTTATTTTTTGGATTCCATCTAATGTTTTTCAGTACTAAAAGTTTTATGTTCTGTTTTCAATGCTCTTGCAGAAGAACCATGTTTCACTTAAGTTACAACTCCAATATATATATATATATATATATATATATATATATATATATATTAAAATCCTATTTAAGTGACCAA
This sequence comes from Protopterus annectens, assembly GCF_019279795.1. NCBI lineage: Eukaryota > Metazoa > Chordata > Ceratodontiformes > Protopteridae > Protopterus > Protopterus annectens. The sequence goes on from NC_056743.1 coordinate 110,914,827, forward strand.
AGAACAGGAATCTCAAAATAGTTATAAAGTTTGCTGGACCTGGAGACCATGAATTATGGAACAATGAATGGTGAAAGAGATACAAATAGTCGCTGCTGTTCTCTACTGACTGTACCACCTGTTCATAGGTAGGTACTAGGCTATCAGCCCAAGGGCCTAAGTAAGCCTAGCTAACAAGGTTCCCTAGCTTACGCCACTCAAGAAAGTTAATTTCCTGTGCCAGTGTCGAGCAGAGCCACAGAAGTGATCCCGGGGTGTATTTCCCATCCACTCATAAAGATTTTTCTTGAAGAGTGCAAATGAGGAACTTTGCTTGACATAGATGGGTACCTTGTTCCAGAGTATAGGAAGTCTCTGAGACAGAAATCTCTCCCTCCAGCATGTCCTGTTTATTGTGGTGACAAGTTGTAGGTTTCTAGAGCATGTAGCTCGGAGGGATTGGGATTTCTTTAGGTGTAGCAAGTCCAACAGCTCTGGGTTTAACATAGCTGTATATGTTAGGCAGAGATCTCCTCGGAGTAGGTGGTATGCTACAGAGTAAAGCTGGAGTTTTTTGAGACAGTCAGTGTAGGGCATCTGTTTGAAGCCAGTAATCCTCTTTGTATGGTACTTTTATGGGCTTTTCAGCTGCTGCAGATGTCTTGTGAGGTACATTCCAAAAGGGGCGTTGTAATCTATAATGGGTCTGAGTGCCGAATAGAGGGGAGCAATGACCTCTTTTTTCCTGGATGAGAACCCTTTTGTGATGAGGTGTGCCACATAGAAGGGTTTCCTGACTACTGTGGCAATGTGATTATCAAAGGAGAGACTACTGTCCACCTGGGTCCCAAGGTCTCTTATTACACATTTGGCATTAAGTAGACTGCCGTTTACATGGCAGTTCATGGGTACAGAGTTTTTACCAAAGGGGATGACAATGCACTTTTTGGCATTGAGCTTGAGGCCATGCCTCTGACACCAGGTATCTGTCTCAGTGAGGCCCTTCTGTAGGATGTCCACATCATTTGGGGACTCGACTATGGCTAGTAGTTTGCAGTCATCTGCTAACTTCATTAGCTAGAGGCCTTGTTTGGTATAAACAGGAGAAGTCCCAGGACTGAACCCTGTGGTACTCCACTATCACTGGTTTGAAGTCAGATTTTGAGTCTGCAACCTTTACAGTGTGGGTTCTGAAAGTGAGCTAGATGGCAACCCATCTTGTGATGTAGGGATTTATACCTAGTTTTGTGAGTTTAGCTATAATTCCAGAATGGGGGATGGTGTCGAAAGCCCTGGCGAGGTCAAGATAGGCTGTGTGAACCACCTTACCCTCGTCTACGACTTTGACTGCCTCAAAGAAGTCATTCAGGTTCAGAAGGCATGATCTGCCTTTCACAAACCCGAACTGGATGGGGTTCAGAGTTTGGAGGTTACCAATGTCTTTGTTTATGAGTTCCATGATGATGCATTCCATGACCTTGCAGATCAGGCTCATCAGGCTAATAGGGCAATGGTTCTGTTTGCGATAGCACAATCCATGCACTCGTGTAAGTGCTTATAGAGTACATGTGTGTAGGATTCAGAAGTCGTAACTGTATTGTCCATATGCATGAGTGTCATGAAGTTCACCACTTCTGTCTTAAGAAGCATGAAGTTGGCTTTGGAAAAATTTTTTACCATAGTTTCCTTAATGGTGGGTGGGGGCGGGATGCGGATATCTAGGGTGATTAGCTTATGGTCAGATCTGACCAACGAGGAGTTGGCTTCAGGTGTGGAACACCAGTCACTCATGTTGGTAATGACTAGGTCTAGGATATTGTTGCCCCTGGTGGGGGTGTGGATAAGTTAATCCAGGGCATTGGAATTTATGAATTCCAGAAAGCATTGGGTGAAGGAGTTGGCACATGAGTAATTTTCCCAGTTAATGGTGGGGTAGTTGAAATCACCCATTATTAGGGTGTTTGGTTGAACCCTAATATTTTCCAGTATATCAAGAAAAGAGGAGTGGGACTCCTGGGGCATGGTGGAGGATCTGTAGCAAGCTACAATTTGGATTGCAGTTTTCCCAGAGTTAGTTGCAATTGGATAACCTCGGATGCATTATCGTGTGCAACTGGCCTGGAGGTGTGGATATCCTTAATGAATATGGACACACCACTGCCTTTGGTGTTCTAGTCCAGGTTAGATGGCCGAAAAGTGTGATATGAGTTATAGCCTGGTAATGCAGGGGTGCTCTCTAGAGCCTTGAACCAGGTCTCAGTCACTGCACAGATATCTATGTTCTCCATTTTAAGGAGTGCCTTGAGTGAGTACATTTTGAGATTTGCACTTCTAGCATTGAGTAACATTACCCTCTGTGAATTATTAGTAATTGAGTTTTGTGATGTGTGGAGTGTGGGTAACAAAGCCCCCCTATTAAAAAGCTTGCATTTCCTCCTTCAATTTTTCCATTTTGTGACTCTCTCTCTCTCTCTCCATGTCTGGTAGTCTGAAATGGAACAATGAAACGAGCATGATTGTGGCTTCCACTGTGAATTCATATAGATCACTTTTATATCCGATAAATCATCAGCAGCATATAATGTAGACAGTGAACAGATATGCAATACGTCCACTGCTCAACAAATCCAGTAACTTTAGAAATATAAAAGTAGCCTTAATCTGAAAAAGACTGTAACTCTAAAGTATCAGCACTGACAGATACTCATCTGCATTATATGGAAATTATCACATCTATTAGCCAATACATGTGTTTATGTATAAACTTGGCAATTATTGAAAGTTTTTTTTTTTTTTACTACCCATCATTAATATGGACAGCTAAATCGAATGTCCCTTTGCATAGAGGATATCTGATATCAAAGAGCAGCTCAGATGCATAACAAATGGTATATCACTTGACTGTTTATAACTAATCTCTAATAAAATATAATTGTTTATTATAATATACTACAGCACCATCTGCTTTGCAATTCTGCAACCTTTGAACATTTTTCCACAGAACGGCTTAGGGTTAGCTTACTTAACACATTACAAAAAGAATATATGAAGTTCATTACTTTAATTTTAGCTATTAGACAGTGGAATATATTACTCATCGATTGTGTTAGTGTTTAATGCATTGCAGTTTACTGATGCAGCGGTTGGCATTACCACCTCACAGCAAGAGGTTCTCTGGTTCAATACTCGGCTGGGGTGCCTTCTGTGTGAAGTCTGCATGTCCTCCCTGTGGTTGCGTGGGTTTCCTCAGAGTGCTCCGGTTTCCTCCTACATCCCAAAGACATGCTGTAGGTGGATTGGGCACACTAAATTGGCCCTAGGCATGAGTGCGTGCGTGTGTGTGCCTTCTGTGGAAGGTTGGGCATCGGGCTGGCAACTCAACACTGTAAAACTCCACTGCAAATCATGAGTGGACGGTGATCCACTGTAGTGATCCCTAACCGGGAAAGGCTGAAAGAAGAAGAAGAAGTTTACTGATGGTGCTCTTATGTGTGTGTGTTGTGATATGATATGAGGTTGTGTTTCTTGTTATGCAAAAAGAATGAAATGTTAGAGAGAGAGGATTAGTAGCTGCATATACCTAAAAAATGACAATGTTGAGTATTTGTGTACAGTTAAACAGAGTTTACTGGTATAGATGGATCAAGTATAGGTGAAGACTGGGAAGGAGAAATGTACCTGACCGACGTACTCATTTTGTTTTTTTATTTGCAGGAAATGCAGCAGTTGGATCTGACCTGTGAACAAGCTGGTAAATATATAACGTCTGTTTCTTTAATAAAAGATACACATTTATCTTCTCTTGCAGAAGAGAAGTGCAATATATGTTTAACAGAATATTGTATCGGTGTAATTACATGTACGTACTAAATATTATTGTTTTACTTAATGGCCATGTATTGTTGTTGTGGTATACTCAATTACTTCTAATTAGCTTTGTTTTTCTACACTTATTTCAGTCTTCCTATTATAATGCCTACAGTATTACCTAGCAATAAAGGAGATCAATTCTAATGGTAGGGATCTGAGTTTGAATCCCCCTAGCTTTCATGACCACAGTGTATGACTCTATTAATGAAATACCTTATAATACTGGGTATCCATTATAAAAGTTCAAAATTTGAGAGTTCCAGAGCAAGGGCTATTTTGCAAAATGACAAAAGTGCGTGTCTCTAGTTATTTATAGTTTACACATCCTTTGCCCCTATTCCACTACTTCAGTTATGTACCACAGTGATAAATGACTGTTCTTCTAACATATTTATTTTTATTTTTGTTTAATTATCTGAGGATCTTTATCAGCCATGACCCAGGCCAGACCTAAAAGGCAATTCTTAAGCAATTCAAGAAAATTATAGTTTGGTACAGCTGAGGTGTAACCCCAAGTCACAAATTATAGCAATCTACTCTCAGACAAGGAGGCAAGTGTAATGGACCAATCTGGGAAGCAGCTGTTCATATCCTCGACCTTTGCCAACTGCAAATTATATCACTCCCATTCTGTTTTCAGTGATATGTATTGCATGAACTATTGCATTTGGCTGAAGGACAAACCAAAGCACAGGGAGTCATGTCAAGCATGCATACCAACATTGTGCTCTAGGAGTGGTGCAGTGACATAAAAGAAGCAACCCACAAAGCAGGAAATGTCAGTCATTTACCAATACTCTTGAGTGTCCCTCATATTGTTAACTAAAAGTACTAATGTCATGTTTAAATGTTCCCATTAAGGGTCTGTTGTTGTTTGTGTGGAAAGTTGAGGAGCATCAAAAGTGCATGCAAGAAAAAGACAAATATTGCAAACCTTTTCACCTTTGGGAATACAGATCCACCATTCCTAGTACATATTTAAAATGACAAAAATGAGTCAATGTTGGCCCTACCTTGGGTGTGACCTAAAGCTACAGCAGCAACAATACGACTCAGTTGAGAGCAAAGGAATGCCTCCCAGTGATTTTAGTAAGAATTCAGGATATCCAAAACACACACGTAACTGAAAACACCAAAGCAAATGCAAAGCTTCCCTGCAATACAAAACAAGGACACAGCTGTAATATAAGCGCTTTTTGTTCCCTATAGTCCATACAATGGAACTTCATCAAATAAAAACGTCTTACACACATCCTCTTTTATAACAACTCCGATGAGGTGCAGCCAATGAAAAACAACCATTAATACTTTGAAATACATTGCTGCGTTGTTTCTTTTACAATGATGAAGCAATGTATTTCAAAGTATTAATGGTTGTTTTTCATTGGCTGCACCGCATTGGAGTTGTTATAAAAGAGGATTTGTGCAAGACATTTTTATCTGATGAAGTTCCATTCTATGGAATAAAGAGAATGAAAGCACTTATATTACATCTGTGTCATCGTTTTGTATTGCTGGGAAGCTTTGCATTTGTTTTGGTGATTTACGGACTCAGGATGCAAAGGTCTGCCCCAGGGAGCCTCATAACATTCCTGATTCCAAACCAATTGGAGGTAAGAGGCCTGTGAGGGAAGAATCTTTCTGCACTCACCTCACAGTTTAGTTGTCTCTAAAGACAAGCGAATAAGAGACATACTTTAACACTGGGATGACACTTCAATTCAGCCTCACCACACATTAAGTGCTTAGCACTTGTCAAATATTCCATCCCCTCACTATTACCTGGCAGGTAAGGAGGTACAAAAGCTCCTCTTGAAATGAGGCCTTGAGGGAGGATCATGCAGGCAAGCAACAGAAGAACAGAGATTTCAGTCTCATGCTAAATTTTAGTGGTCTAAACAAACATATACCAAAGAAGTGCTTTCACTTATCCACTTTTCGTTCCGTCCACTCTTGTAAAGAACAGATTGAATGTGTTCCCTGAATGTTAAGCATGTACACTATTATATAAAAATTGCTGTGCATTCCAGAAGATTATTCTTTTTTCCAGTATAGAGCTAGTTATCTATTTAAACTCTGCCATTCTGAATCACCAGTGTCCCACGGAGCTCATGAAGTTTATTTCTGCTATAGCATTGCATCTAATATATAGGGGACCAAGGTATTCCTTTCTGTGGGTGGCCAGTTCCTAGCTGTTCCATCAAAAAGCCTTCTAGAGAAACAATGCAACTCCTTTTTGCAGTTGCTGTATTAACAGGGTCACAGTAACTGTGGGAAATTCACCCACCTGACAGTTATCAGTGGCCATTGAACTGGTACAATATCATGCAAAAGCTTTCTACTACCATTAAAAAAGAACATTCCATGTATGGTAGACACATTGTCTTAGTCACAGTCTATCCTCATACAGAATTTGACACTTGGCATCATGCCAGTGGGCAATATATGTGTGTGACTGCATGCCTGGTGACCCATGGGTGTTGTGCAGTGCAGAACTCATGAGATTCTTGATTAACTACTCAAGCTCTCCAAAAGTATACAATTGCCTTGTAGGCTGTGAGGCTTACCAGCCAACCTGCTTACAGGGTGGCCAATCAGCCTTCTGACTATCTGGGCCATGGTGATAAAGGATGTGTCTGTCCTGGGAAGGCAGACAATAAAAGTCCCATGGTAAAAATCTTACACCAGCTTACATACTGGTTTCCCAAGCATAAAGGCACTTTTCCAACAGTGAGGCTTTCAGGATTTTCTACCACCAAAAGGCATAGCCATCCAGCTGGAAAACATGGCAGTGTTATTATACAGCTAGGATGTTGTACCTGTACAAGGTGTGTAGAAGAAGCATTCAGGGTCTGGCAGCAGGTCATTCGGTGACACTGGGTTTCTGATAGCAATGCATGCTCTAGGTACAGCCAGTTCACTTCTGAACAAACTGAGCTGTTCCCTGTTAATGCTATATTACATGGCCTTGAACCAGCTATGGCAAAACGTCCCATCCACAGCAGGGAAAACCATTCTATGACAGCTTAAATGTAGGATAGAGAGAGCTGGTGTGAGAGGGCAATATCAGGAAGTGACTAATTGACTACTAGAGTATGATAGGGGGCTGTCTTCAATCTAGCACATACTAGTGTATTTGCCTAAGATACATCTGAGGAAACAAAAAATAGGACCACCCTCTTTGCCAACAGCACAAAGCTGCAATAGTGGGAGATGTTGGAAGAGACCAGCAAAGCACTTGGAAAGGCTGAAGAAGTGGGCAGAAATGTGAAATTTGAGGTTTCATTGTAAACTTACAAAATCCTACGTGAGCCACATGAAGCATGATATGAAGTATCAGCAGAGGGGACTGGAATGATGACAACACAGCAGGAAAAATATCAGCAGGGGGGACTGGAATGATGACAACACAGCAGGAAAAGTATCAGCAGGGGGGACTGGAATGATGACAACACAGCAGGAAACGTATCAGCAGGGGGGACTGGAATGATGAGAACACAGCAGGAAAAGTATCAGCAGGGGGGACTGGAATGATGACAACACAGCAGGAAAAGTATCAGCGGGGGGACTGGAATGATGACAACACAGCAGGAAAAGTATCAGCAGGGGGGACTGGAATTATGAGAACACAGCAGGAAAAGTATCAGCAGGGGGGACTGGAATGATGAGAACACAGCAGGAAACGTATCAGCAGGGGGGACTGGAATGATGACACAGCAGGAAAAGTATCAGCGGGGGGACTGGAATGATGACAACACAGCAGGAAAAGTATCAGCAGGGGGGACTGGAATGATGACACAGCAGGAAACGTATCAGCAGGGGGGACTGGAATGATGAGAACACAGCAGGAAACGTATCAGCAGGGGGGACTGGAATGATGAAAACACAGCAGGAAACATATCAGCAGGGGGGACTGGAATGATGACAACACAGCAGGAAAAGTATCAGCAGGGGGGACTGGAATGATGACAACACAGCAGGAAAAGTATCAGCAGGGGGGACTGGAATGATGACAACACAGCAGGAAAAGTATCATCAGTGGGGGACTGGAATGATGACAACACAGCAGGAAAAGTATCATCAGGGGGGACTGGAATGATGACAACACAGCAGGAAAAGTATCATCAGGGGGGACTGGAATGATGACAACACATCAGGAAAAGTATCATCAGGGGGGACTGGAATGATGAGAACACAGCAGGAAACGTATCAGCAGGGGGGGCTGGAATGATGAGAACACAGCAGGAAACGTATCAGCAGGGGGGCTGGAATGATGAGAACACAGCAGGAAACGTATCAGCAGGGGGGACTGGAATGATGAGAACACAGCAGGAAACGTATCAGCAGGGGGGAGTGGAATGATGACAACACAGCAGGACAAGTATATGGCATGTTGATCACACCTGGCCTGGGCTGCCAAGAGAACAGCAGCACACAAAGTACTGGGCAGTAGCCTCAGGATGATGGATTCCAGAATCAGAGGTGATGCTTCTACTGTACAGGGCTTTGGACAGACAGTACCTTGAGTACTGTTAGCATTTCTGCAGGCCATGTAGGGGAAAGGACAGAAGACTGATGGAAGACATTTTAAAGGAAGACTAACAGAAAGAGCCACAGGGTGGAGGGGAGGGAATATGACAAAGTGTAGAGGAACTAGAGCTCTTCTTACTTGATACCAGAAGAAGCAAGAGACATGATACTGGACCACAGGAACATGTCAGTAAGATGTGACTGGATTATGCTGAGCAGAAAGGACTAAGGGGGAGTGGGGCATTGGCAGATGATTTAAATTACATTCTGCTACTTCCCGCTTTTCTACCATAGTAGTTAGTCTATATGCACCACTGAGGTACGGGTTGTGAGTGCTCACTTAAGACACATTATATTGTGGATCTCTGAATGCCCTTTTTCACAGAAAGGGTTGTGGACCCATTTAATGAACTACCAGAATAAATGGTATAGAGGGATTCCAGATGCATTCAAAAGGGGCTGGAACAGGTGGAAAAGGGGTAAGAGGGAAGGTACATGTGTGCATGCATCTGATAAGCTGTATAAAAATTATACCGTGATTAAAAATTACAAAACAAATAGCATACAAGAATAATACTAAAACTAAAACATAAGAATATAAACCTTCCTTGACATTAGAGCTTATTTCCTTCCTAGGCCATTTGTCAGCATGTACCATATTGGAGAGCCTATGTAACTGGAGGTCAGGAAGTTTTATTAGCTCCTTGTATTGTATTCATATCTAGGCTGCCTATGTGTGCACACATACCCACAAGAAACAAGCATAACCACATGCACAAATTGACAGACATGTATGCACATGTACACATGTATATTTGCACACAAAAAAAACATGCACATATTGTTCCTTTTCTGTTCTCTGACAGCCATCTGCTGGAGCATATATAATATATACAAGCAAAAATATGGGCCTCTGTTGATTTCTTAATGGATACTGAAGATATTTTCAGCTTATTTCAATTTAGCCATCATTTTGTAGAGAACTGGGAATGTGACAGCTATTCTTTCATGTCCTAGCTAGAATATTTCTTTTACCCTGCAAATGGCAGTTTTATGGTCACTAAACAAGCTAACCTTTCAAATGAAAGATGTGAATGCTCAGTGCTGATATTCATAAGATGCAGAGCAAAAATGTATTTTTAAAGAATTACAACATACTCTCAGTTGAAGTTTAGAGATTAAATATGTAACCGTTGTACTAAACATTGTATTTTTTTTTCAGTTTTTTACTATGCATTCTCAATGAATGCAATAACTGTTGCTTTGTTCATACTTGGGTATGTAGTTTTACCCCAAGTCATTGTAGTATTAAATATTGACCTCCTTGACCTTTTTTCATGTCCTTGGGTTGTAGCAGTACTGCAGAACCTAAAGTGAAACACTTCAGTATAGGTAGTCTAAAAGTCATGATCTGAAAATCAGATACAAGGGTCACTTATGAGTCAATATAAAGTGACACACAGCATAACAGTACCTCTTCATGCATACAAGCATTTTTGTCATATTACATAAACCAGGAATTCCTATCTTTGGCGTATTCCATTCAGGAAACAAGCTGAAAAGTAAGTGTTTATCACAGTTTCCCTAGCCTTGGTTTTGTGCTAAGTGGGCACATTTTAAACTTACCATTCCTAGCCTCAGTCTGAATCTCTCTGATCACTTTTTACATGGGAAATCGTTCTATATGTGCACCATGAGTGACTCAAGTGTTTAGGCTTTTCATCTCAATCTATGGCTGTCTAACTATAAAATTAGTATTTATACATAAGAGGTAGGAGGCGAAGGATACATAAATGGTACAGGAGGGTTTGCTGCCCTGCCAAAAATGTTTTTTGTTCATTGTGTTAAACTGGAACATCAGCTAGCTTGTTTCATCAGGTAAAAGGTCAGTGACATGAGACTTAAGAAAATGTTGGAGATGGGTCACTGACATGAATATGTTGCTTTCAAATGCAGATACATGCAAATTGCCTCACTGAGCATATGCAGTGTTAAAACAGCATCACCTTATGCTCAATATGACTCAAATTCATCTAGAAAGTTAGGTCATGGAAGAGATGGTCAGGAAAGGAAGAAGTGATTGGCTCATGCCAGTTCACCCATCTGAAAGGGAGGAAAACGGGAATCTTAGTCAGCCAAAATTGTTCCCATGCAAGTGGAGGTTTGTTCACCAGTAATGGCTGTGAGGCCAGCAATTATGAGTTGCTTGTTCCAAATTAATGATTGTTCATAGTTCAATACTAGGCTGTTGATCCAGAGGGCCATTAGCAGCCTAGCCACAATTTACCATATCATAGGTACCCATTGATATGGTTAGTTTAAACCTTGTTTTGACCCCTTTCAATGAGGGCTTGAGTAGCCAGACCTGGGGTGTGTTTACAATTGTCCACCCAATCTTACAGGTATGCTTAGAGGGTCAGTAAACTACTTTGCACATAACCCTCATAGGCATATGTGCAGGAGCACACACATGCAAGGAAAGGGCAAAAATGTAGTATATATGCATGTGTATGTATACATGTATATATGTATCAACATATGTATATATATATATATATATATATATATATATATATATATATATATATATATATATCTATATATATATATATATATATATATCTATATATATATATATATATATATATATATATATATATATATATATATATATATATATATATATATATATACACACGCACACAAACACATATATTTGTACATGTGTGTGTGTATTTGTATATATCTATGCATGCTCACATCAGCCAGCAGGGGGTGTACTTGGGCCCTAATGACAAAACGTTTGCTGGCTTCCTGTATGACTGGTCCCAGTGATGGGAGGGATCATAGCTACCAGACAATGGGGAGGCAAAAGGTATAATGGAACAGCCCAAACTTTTCTTCTTCTGACCTGTGCATAAATGACCTCAACTATTCAGTACCCATTGTTGACAATATAATATATCAAAGACAACACTCTCAACTTCTACCTCAGTGGTGTCTGTAGCCTAAATACTATGGTGTAAAATTGGGTAGTAGCAGAATGTAATGCAAATCAACTGGTAATGTGCTGTTTAAAAACAATACTTGTAGCTCAAAAATGGCAGATATATTTAACTTGTATAATGAGTGACTCTTTCAGGACCAAGAGCGGATAGTCTTGGGGAAAGATACTAAGTAGGTGAACTTTTTGGAGAACAAAATAGTGGATTTGTGTGGAATGCCAACAGCTTACCTGTGGATTTACTGACAAATCACCAGTCGCATGCTCATGTATTTATTTTAGGAATGCCAGAACGCCCATCTCTGGATATGGGGAGCAGTTGGATTAGAACTGCAATACACAAGGGCTGTAAGAAATGTTATTTTTCCATAAGTGACTTTAAAGATTAAGCTGCTAGTCTTCTGAAGATTGTTAGCAAGGAGCTCTGCCTAATGAAGATTGGGTTCACAGGTTCATAGGTAGGTACTAGGCTATCTGCCCGAAGGCATTTATAAGCCTAGCCAGAATGTGTTGGCTTTCACCTCACCCTTAGATTAGTTCTCTGTGCCTCTGTCCAGCAGAGCCACTGAAGTGATCCCCGAGGTAAACTTTCGGTTTCCCATGCACTCGTCAATGTTTCTTCTGAAGAGAAATATACATCTTCAATTTGTAAAGCTCTTTCCAGTGGTGAGAATCAAACCTTGCACCTTGTGGTTGAAAGGCATACACCTTAACCACTGTACCACTGACCTTTCAGATTTCCATTCTAGAAATGGATGTTATCAATACATAGGCTTATTCTACTTTGCTTTGAAATTAAACCTTATTTCATTTTTTTTCACTTTAAATTAACTGTGCATCTCCATTGTATAGTATGTATATATGGACAGTCTGGAGACTGTGAGAACACTCTGGAATCTAACTAATAAAATACCTTTCATTATGGAGAAAGACCTGTTAAGAGGTCCTGTTTTATTGACTTTGAGCACTCAGCACTAATTAACTTTGTACTAGATTTCAGAATACATCATGAGGTCAACACCTGGTTCCAAAACTATTTAACCATTTATCTTCCAAAGTTCCTTTACTCAAATATAGTCCTCATAAGTCCATCCTGGCCCATAAACTATTATCCATCTTTTATAACAAATGTCCTTATGTCTTGAGTCTTCTACTCTTGCTCTGTCTATATGATATGGTGCCATTCAACTCTAATTCTTCTTTGTCATGTCTACAGGATCAACTGTAAACCAACTTTAATTCACGCATAACTTGGCATTGGAACAAAATCCTGCATCTTCATTCATTCAAAACATAATCTCTGCTCCTTGGCAATGTGTAGATAACTCTCTAAAATATCTAGTTCATTACAAATTGGGGGCCTAAACAATTCATTCATAGAAAATATTTCCTCATTTAAATACCAAGAAATTCAGCTTGACATATTCCTGAACTTTGATTACCTCCTTGAAAAACAAGAAATAAAATAAACTACCTTATATTTTGTTCCAGGAATATCTCATCCTTTCCCCTAGTATCTTATTAAGCCAGTTTGAATATGACCCACCCTAATTGCTACAGCCTCCAAAATAAATACAAAAAACATTCAATCCATTTTAACAACATATACAGATTTATTCCTCTCTCTCTCCCAAGACACGAACATCATTGCAAAACTATTGCAAGCCCTGACTACCTATCATTGAAAAAGCAGATGACCTCAACTCACTTGGGGAATACCTTCCTATAACCTTAGGGCTCAATTCCACACTTGTCCTGTACTGCAAACACCACAAAACAAATTTTACTGCACTAACCCCAACTTCTTCATTTTGGATCCAAAACTCCAGGAATCATCTCAACATTTTAAAGATATTACTACCTCCAAATTCCATGTCCAGTTAAAAAACATTTTATCAAACAGGTAAACTGTATTTGCCCTCTCTCTGGTCACGCAACCAAATACCAACAATCTTCCCAACAAAGATCCCACCTTAAAACTCTGTTCCCTAATGTTCTGAGGAATATTACAGCCATTTAGGTTTAATTTCTGCTGCATGTTTCATTTCTTCATCACCATTCTTTACATTTGTCTTTAGTCTCTTTCTTTCTGTTTTAACTTGGTTTACTATCTAAATGTCGACTGGAAAAATATTTTTCGGTCACAGCATCAAAGAAAAGGGCAAAACTGAAAGTATCTGACTTGACACAATGTCTAATCGGCTGAAGGAATTCAGCAGATTCAACATTGTTGTTGAACAGAGCACATGACGTCCATATAGGGGCACACTTGCATGAAACTCCTATACTGTACATTGTGGTTTTGCAGGGGGGCAAGCCCCCTTCACCCCCCTGTGGGGTAGCTGCACCCTCATACCCCCTGCTAACTATATATTCCAACTCCAAGATCACATTACAGAGAAGAAAGGGATGAATATCCTAAACTACCCTGTACTGCGATCTCAGTGCAATACATCAACTTCATATCAGCGAATACACAGTAGCATTCACCGATGGGAATTTCGAACAAGTAGTGTTCTGCAACATGGACAGTCGAACAACGTATTTCGATTGTCCATCTGTGAACATCTCCACTTGACATTTTGATTATAAGCCTTTTAACTTTCTTATTCTGTTCCCTAATGCATTTTACTTAAATAGGAAATGTAGAATTCAATTGATAGTATCATTGCAATCTATATTTCCTGTACCAAGACCTAAAATGATCTATTGTGATCAGTGCTCAGCCCTGGTTTATAGGTAGGTGCTAGGCTATTGGCCCAAGGGCCTATGTAATCCTAGCAACAAGGTTTCCTGGTTTTCGCCACCCAAGAAAGTTATTTTCCTGTGCCCCTGTTGAGCAGAGCCACAGAAGTGATCCCCAGGGTGAATTTCCTATTTCCCATCCACTCATCAGGATTTTTCTTGAAGAGTGCTAATGAGGAACTTTGTTTGATATAGATGGGTAGCTTGTTCCAGAGTATGGGAAGTCTCTGGGACTGGAATCTATCCCTCCAGCATGTTATGTTTATTGTGGGGACAAGGTTTAGGTCCCTAGAACGTGTAGCTCAGAGTGATTGGGATTTCTTTAGGTGGGGCATGTCCAATAGTTCTGGGTTTGACATAGCTTTGTATGTTAGGCAGAGATCACCTCGGAGTAAGGTGATATGCTATGGAGTAAAGCTGACGTTTTTTGAGATGGTCAGGTTACTTATTTATATTATTTGGTTAATATGAATATATATATAAATAGTGCAAATAAGTAAAACGGGTTTACCCCACTGTTTTGTTGGATTGGGATTTCTTTAGGTGGAGCATGTCCAACAGCTCTGGGTTTGACATAGCTTTGAATGTTAGGCAGAGATTACCTCGGAGTAGGCAATATGCTACGGAGTAAAGCTGGAGTTTTTTGATTCGGTCAGGTTAATTATTTGTATTATTTGCTTAATATGAATATATATAAATAATGCAAATAAGTAAAATAGGTTTACCCCACTGTTTTGTCATCTCACTATCCATAATGTGATCCATTTGGAGAAAGTGTTAGCCAGTGAGACTGCACCACCAAGATTCAAATCAGCTACCCTGTATGTCATGGACCCAGGTAAGTTGTAAGGCTTAATGCTGAAGGCATAGGACTTTCCCACCTCAAGAACATTCATTATCTCCCTATATTCCCCACCCTGGGCTTAGGAAATACATTTTTTGCTTCTATTTGTTGATATTGTGCTGGTATATGTTGTAGATCTTGTATGTATGTGTATCTAGTGTGTTTTTCTTGTTTTGAAAACAAACAATTCCAATTTATCTTATCATGGTAATGTCTCACTATACCAATAACCATACTATTTCTTTATATTTAATTTTACTGAGTTTATAGCAGTTCTTTGTGACACATGGCAGACACCTGGAAGAAAGAAATATAAATGTTAGTGTATTTTATTTCTAAACAAAATAAGTGAAATATTAATTAAACTTCATAATACACGCTTATTGAGCCATTGATTTTTTTTTTAATTCATTTGTTAACTAACTTAACCCCATAGGCAATTCTTTTTCATGGTGACCTAATGACACTGTTTGATTAAGTGACTTGTTTAGGGCCAAGAACTAGGAACATGGAGACTGAGGGAATCAAACTGCCCTACTGGATAAAGCACATCAGCAGTTCACACCTGTTAACCATCTCTACTAAACTGCCAGCTTCAACATTTCTTCTCTTTCTATTTGTCTGGAAAAAGGGAAAGATTGTTTATGCACTTTAGTTAGTTTTATTTGCCTTATTTATTGAGGTATTTATACTTCGCTTTTATTGTTGTATTCCTTCTTAAATGTAAGAAAGTTGTTTATGCTGAACAAGTTGGTTCAAAATTTACCTGTTCAACTTCAAAAATATCTTTTTCTCACATTTAAATTTGATGCGACTCAGACCTATGGGTAACTGTCTAGTCTGTAAGCAAATGAGAATCCAACACTTCATTAATTGACTGCAGGCAGTATGAATGATTGAAGAGGAGGGGGAAGCCTGAATATTCATATGATGGCACTTTACAAATGCTTTCAGTTCTCTAAGTAGCACGGCTTAATGCTTACAAGACAAATCTGTTTGCTGGCAACTTATGGAACTGAAGGGTACAATATAAGTAAGCAATAATGCTTGCCCCATTATTTTTCTTAAAGATGGTTTAGCAAATTGTATGCTTACTGCCTCCAGTTGCATTTCTAAGATAATTGTTATGTGTTGCAAGGCTGTACTAATATGCACTTGTATTTATGCAGTGGCTTACTTTTGTGTATTGAATGTTTAAATGTACATCTCTGCTTAATGTGACTGACCACCTTCTTTCTGTTGCTGTGGGGCCTGATGGTCATCTCTGAATGCATACATTAGTAACGTACTGTCCAGGTGTGCGCTGCTTAATTTCCAGTTAGCACGGTTTATGTTTTTACTTTTACTTTTCTCAGTGCTGTTGTATTCCTGCTGTAGTACTTTACTCAAATTTGAGATTATAATGGTTTTATTATTGAAAGTGTATTTAACTTGCACCGCAGTCATGATTTCTGTTATGTATTTAAATGCTTGTTTAGTGTGGTTCAAGTTAGGTATGTTTGTGTCTGCTGCTTTTTTATTGATTTATTGATTTGGGGGGGATTCTGTGCATGTTATTTTATCTCTGTTAAAAAAAATGAATGTGGCAGTCATTTGTTCAGTTGAGATTTATATGTAGATGACTCAGTGATATTTTAATGGGAAGGATCTTGTCTTAGAATGGTATGTATGCATATACCAGCCCCCCCCCCCCCCCCCACACACACACACACACACATATATATATTATATATATATATATATATATATATATATATATATTATATATATATATATATATGGAACCCGGACACTTGTGCAAATTTAACTTTCACCGAAAGTCAAATTCGCGCTCACACATATCCGAAATTGCTGTTCATCGAAGCAGCAATTTCGGGTATGTGTGAGTGGTGTGTCAGTCGCACTCCGGTGCGAGTAAGGGAATATTCATTTATTCCACTGTAGTGCGACCTTGGAGTGAGAATATTTAAGTAGGTGGGGGTGTGGGGGGTGCAGGGGGTTGAAGCCACCCTGCAAAAACATTTAATTAGTGGTTTTTTTCACAGTTTAACGGAAGCTCTTTTTCGATTAAAGCGCTTTCGTTAAACTGTGATCGGTATATATGGATTCGGACACTTGCTTTTTCGAGCAAGTGTCCTAGATCCATATATATACATATATATATAAATCTTCTTCTTCTTCTTTCGGCTGCTCCCGTTAGGGGTTGCCACAGCAGATCAACTGCTTCCATTTCTTCCTGTCCTCTGCATCTTGCTCTTTCACACCAACCGCCTGCATGTCCTCTCTCACCACATCCATAAACCTTATCTTAGGCCTTCCCCTTTTCCTGTTACCTGGCAGCTTCATCCTTAGCATCTTTTTTCCCAATATACTCTGCATCCCTCCTTAGCACATGTCCAAACCAATGCAATCTTGCCTCTTTGGCTTTGTCTCCAAACCTTCCAGCCTGGGCTGACCCTCTAATATACTTATTACTAATCCAGTCCATCCTCATCACACCCAGTGCAAATCTTAACATCTTCAACTCTGCCACGTCAAGCTCTAACTCCTGCCTTTTTGTCACTGCCACTGTCTCCAACCCGTATAACATAGGTGGTCTCACTACCCTCTTGTAGACTTTCCCTTTCACTCTTACTGGTCCTCGTCTGTCACAAATCACTCCTGACACTCTTCTCCACCCACTCCATCCTGCCTGTACTCTCTTCTTCACCGCTCTTCCACACTCACCGTTACTCTGAACTGTTGATCCTAAGTACTTAAACTCATTCACCTTCGCCAGCTCTACTCCCTGCATCCTCACCATTTCTCTATCCTCCCTCTCATTCACACACACATATATTCTGTCTTAGTCCTGCTGACCTTCATTCCTCTTCTCTCTAGAGCATATCTCCACCTCTCCAGGGTATATATATATATATATATATATATATATATATATATATATATATATATATATATAGGCAAACACACATCATAGATATGCATGTGTAAAAATATTTCAAGCCCACAACACACTGGAGGCAACAGTTGTATAAAAAAGACACAGACAAAAAATAAAAACTACCCTCTTTGGTTTCAGTTGTCAGAAGAATATAAAACACCACCCACTTTGCTTTCAGTTCAAAATAAAAACACTACCTTTTGTTAGTCCCAGACAGGACTTCCTTTAAATGGGCTGTCTATTGCATTATGGGCATTTCACCCAGGCCCCAGTTCTAATTTTGTACAGCAGTTGATTTCCCAGGTACAGTTCATGTTAGCCCTGGACGGGCTGTCACACTGTATGCCTCCAGGGTCTTCAGGTAAGCTCCTGCTTATCCCTTTCTGTGCCTCTAAGTGAGGATATTACTTCATGAATCCCACTCATTATGCATCCTTCTTTCACTCAGCAGTAAAGAACAGTCACCTAGCCAATACAAATCAATTTCTTAATTAACTTTCTGTAAGATAGCTGCCACACAAACATTACTTTACTTAGTACTTAAAGGTACAATACAAATTTACTCCTCTCAGTACATAACAGTATGTTTCAAGTATGTACACAGAAGTAAAGTTCAGTAAAACATTTAAGACTGGCCTTAAAAAGGAAAACTGTACCTTGTAAATCTTAAGAATTTATTGTCGCTTTCAAAAACAATTTAGACTTCAAATAAATCAGATTTGCAAATGCTACACTTATAAGCTCATAGCTAAAAAAAATGAAAAATAAAAAACTTCCTAAAAGACTGACAAATATGAGTAAAGAAGATCTACATTTTGGGACTAAAATGCAGTTCTCCAGTGAACTAATAGCTAAAGCATGACTGGGTCAATCAGCAACTTTTCAGTCAAGGGATACAAGCCACGCATGTTAGCCAAGCAAGAGCTGGCCAGTTTAACATCAGAAGTAAAGGAGCGGTGCCAATGGCTTAGTGTGTGTGTGTGGGGGTGGGGGGGGGCCAATGTGAGGTGATTGCCCTTCATGTTACTAAATAAATGGTTGTGGCAACAATAGCTGCCAACAGAATACCTCATGTGGAAGCCTGTCTGAGATGAGATCTTTTAGAAAATAATGCACACTCATCCTTACCTAACAGGACAATGTCAGACTGTTGTTGTTTGTCTTTTCGGCTTTTCCCGGTCCGGTAAGGGGTCGCCACAGCGGAACTCCGGTCCGCTAATGATTGGCAGTGGATTTTTATGGTGCCGAGTTGCCAGCCTGATGCCCAACCTTCATTGAAGGCACACCCATTCACACATGTCTTTCAGAGGCCACTCGACCGTGGGGAGGACATGCAGACTCCACACAGAAGGCACTCCCCTCACATTTGCTGAGAATCAAATGGGAGAACCTCTTGCTGTGAGGCAACAACACAACCGCTGTACCACTGTGGCTTTTAGGACTAAAATGCAAAATTACAAAAGACGTGCACATTAAATGGTGGCAGAAGAGTGTCCTGAGAGAAATAAGAAAATGAGAGGGAGAATAAGTGCACACAAGGAAGGGAGGGTGAGTTGCTGTACAAGGAATGCAACAGTTCCTTTACTGAATTCATTGTCCACAAAGATGTCCAGCTATTTAATCCTATAATTGAATTGTTCAGTGTGTGCAGCAGAAATATGGTACAATGAGATCTCAAAGGTTTTGTGTGCCTAAAAATTGGAGTGACAGAGGGATGAAGAATTACTCAGCCAAGACCTATTTAAGAACACTAACTCATTGTAAGGATACTTTTGGATTGACCAAGATTTGGAAGTGTTACCAGATTGATCAATGAAGAATCTACCAGGTATGAAGTTTTGTTTGGTTGATAGCTTTAATCAGATGGATATGGATGTGTCCAGTATGTGGTTCTGAGAGCACACTGGGGAGTTCTTTGAGCACTCTGCTACCAAGGAGGTTGCTGGCTGACTGGATATGCATGGAAGGCTTAATGTAGTTAAAGGAAAACCAAAAGGTGGTTGGGTGAGGAAGTGAGGTTTGGAATGGAAATGCAGCGTGGAGCCAAAAACTAGAAGAAAACTACATTGGGTTAAGACATGAAGAGCCTTAGATGAAAACAAAAGAAGATCAAAAGACAGTTATGTCAAGGATAGCAACATAAAATTTATTAAAATCTTAAAATACTATTACATCTACTTAAGCAGCCCATGAATTATCGGAAGATAAGGACAACCATAGTGTACCTCTCTCTCTAGCTGTATTAGGAAACTCAGAAATACCACCCACTATTGCTCTGAACGTTTTCATAATGTCACCACCTGTTCTTATTCGGTAGCCTTTATCAGGATGTTGTAACTAAACTGAGTGCGCATATTACCCCTGAGATGACTATCCAAGCTCACTTATCCATAAATATCTGACCCTTCCTCCACCTATCATCACTAAAGAACATGTACTGAAGACTAAAAATACTTCCTCCTTGGGACCTGAAAATATACCTAACTGTTTATTAAACAGTACTGAAAAAGCCCTGTCAATGTCATTCTTAAAATGATTTAATGTGAACTTGATATGTAGAGCTTTGTGGTCTGTGATGCAGTTGCTGGTTTTGACAACTGAGCAAAATCCTTGAGATTTGGGTTCATAATTATTTATTAGGTTAACCACCCTTGTGGGCCATTTTAAGCCTAGCTAATTTCCCTTTTTGGGTGCAACTTAACCTATGCCATTCAGTTAGTCTGACCTTTACCCATCCCATGGTTGATAATTATGTATTACTCCTAATGAGAATAACTGGGATCTTTCCATAGATAATTTGCAGGGACCTATGAATGGGATAAAGCATTTAGGAGCTACCTCTGTCCATTAGTAGTATGGGGGCAGTCCTGTGGTTAATTTTCTGTTTCCAATCCACAAATCCAAGCTGGACTTGAATATGGACTGGGATGAACCTTGTTTTATGTGGATGGGGACTCTGTTCCACAGCAGCGGTGTCCTCTGAGATACATCTGTCCCCACCAAACCATTCTGTTGATGTTGTAGAAGTTTCTGCCATTTCACACTGAGCTAATCGAAGGAAGGACACCGAGCAAACTTGGATCTATAATACATAACATTAAGTATGTTTTTTTGCTTATTTTTTCGAGTTATTTATAGCACTTTGTCTACTGCATACTTTTCTAGCTAGTTTCACTGTGTGTGAGGTATTAACTGGAAATTGTCTACTTTTATTAAGCATCTGTTAAAAGCTTTCTCTAGAGGCTCCTTTATCTTTTTAAAACTTTCATTTAAAGGCTTACTGCTGCTTTTCTGCTGTGAGAAACATTTCTGCAGTTTGTTTCCCACCCTCCCTGCCTATTAGTATGCTATTCTTATAGTTGGTGGCTTTGCAGTTGCCCATCCCTACTGTAAATTTGATCTGGGACCCTCCTCCCAGTCTAGTGTCATTACCTCATTCTACCTAATACTGGGAGAACATTTGAGAAGGCCAGTCCACGTAGTTTCTGCTCCTCCTTTCTCTCTTTCCACTTAAAAAAATAAATAAATTTCTAAGCTTGTTTCCTGCCTTTCCTGTGGGTAGTCTAGTCTGGATACAGATTTTCTGTGTCCAGGACTGTTTGTGGGCTTCTGAGCCCCCAAGCCTTTCAGTGTTGGAGGGAAGCCTTCTAGCCTAATTTTGTTTCTTAGAACTAGATAGTTTTTTTAGTTTCGGTACTCAAGTCTGTTTCGTTGAGCTCAGCACTTGTTCAGAACTTGTTGTAAGCACTAAATAAGCTACAAATTACTACAGCACTCAACTTTCCTCACTTGTCTAGAGGAAAACAGTTTCTAGTACTTAACAAAATAAGCACCTATCCAGGCATGTCTGATGGCCAGCTCTCGGTGTTTTCTCCTGTCTACCTGATGAATCTGGGCATCTTGGGGCAATGCAGCAATTGCCTCATGTACACAGACTACCCTCTCCTACCACCTAACACTACAACCTGTGAGAGATGCACTTATATAGACAAAATGGAAGCAAGCTCTCTTCACCAAAGACTGGACTAGACAGTCAAGAGGAGAAGGTCAACACTTGCATCACACCACACTCATCACGTAGTCCCTCAAAACCTACACCACCAAAACACACACACATAGAAACACAAAACACACACCTACATTCACAGAGGCTCTCAGTAAAAACCTCCCCAAGCAACAGGGACTTCCAAAGCAGAAACACAAGCAACTTCCACCCCCAATACAACCCAAATGACGCATAGCCCACAAACTCAGTTTGCCACTCAACCACAGCCCATAAGGCATAACAACGTACCCATCACTCTAGTCATAGGTGACTCTATAGTCAGACAGACTGATGTTCCACTCACCAAGCTAAACAAGGAGAAAGTTGCTGTCAGCTGCCTGTCGGGTGCCAGGATCCGCCACATAATGCATGCACTCAGGTCACGCCACAACAAGTACAGATATTATGACTCAGTCATTGTCCATGTTGGTGTGAATGACCTGAGACATACCTCGCTGGACTTCATGAAAAGGGACATGGAGGAGCTGTGCGATCTTGTAGCACAGGCAGGTATGACCCTAGCCCTGAGTAGCATCCTACCATCACCCAGGACAAAATGATTGACTTCAACAATTGACTAAGCTTCTGGTGTCATTCTAAGGGGATCCAGTATCTGTCTGCCTGGGATGACATGATCGACAAACCACAATGCTTTGCCAGAGATGGCCTGCACCTGTCGCCCCTGGGATTCTGGATACTGGCTAAGGCTCTAGCCACCCCTATAGTGCTTTGTTTAGGCAAGGTTCAAATGACAAATTCACCACCATAACAGGTACAAGCAAGCAGAATCTGAGGGTACTGCTACTCAATCCTAGAAGTCTAAACCTCAAAATGCACTTACTCGAGGCACTCCTTAAAATGGAGAACATCGACATCTGTGCAGTGACAGAGACCTGGTTCAAGGCTCCAGAGAGTACCCCTGCATTACCAGGCTGCAATTAATACCACACCTTTGGGCCACCTAACCTGGACCGAAACACTAAAGGCGGAGGTGTGTCCATTTTCATTAAGGATATCCACACCTCCACGCTAGTTGTTCAGCATAAAGCATCCGAGATTATCCAAGTGCAACTAACTCTGGGCAAGACCGCAATCCAAATTGTAGCTTGCTACAGATCCCCCACCATGCCCCAGGATTCCCACTCTTCATTTCTTGATGCACTGGAAAATATTAGGGTACAATCTAACACCCTAATAGAAGGGCGAATTCAACTACCCCACGATTAACTGGGAAATCCACTCATGTACCAACTTTTGTGCTCAACGTTTTCTGGAATTCATAAATTCCAATGCCTTAGATCAACTTATCCACACCCCCACCAGGGGCAGCAGTATCCTAGACCTGATTATTACCAACATGGGCAACTGGTGCTCCACACCAAAGGTCAATTCCTCGTTGGTCATATCTGACCACAAGCTAAACACCCTAGACAGCCACATCCCTCTCCCACCCCCTATTAGGGAAACCACCATAAACAATTTCTCCAAAGCCAACTTCACACTTCTTAAGACTGAAATAGCAAACCTCATGACACCCATGCTGATGGACAATAAAGGTATGACTGCTGAATCCTACCCAAATGCACTTTATAAGCACTTATACGAGTGCATGGATTGCGCAATCCCTAACAGAACCAAGATGCTATCCTCCAAAAAAAGGAAGCCAATCTGGTGGTCCCCTGCCATAAACAAACTCTACAACAGAAGAAAGAAACTGTTGCAAAAAAGAGTAAAATCCCATGACTGGAGGGACTCCCTGGTCAGCTACAGTAAGAAGCTGAGATCCCCATAAAATCCTCCAAAGCTAGTTACAAAAACAAAATCGCCACCGACTCTAAAGACAACCACAAAGCATTCTATAGCTATGTCAAGAATCTCAATGGCAGCACTCAGATCTGCTCTGAGTTATAACACAATGGCACTAAATATACAGAACCAACCGATATTGCCAACATCCTGGCAGATAGGTTCAGTGCTAACTTTAACCCCTCTCATCCCCTAAATGGCCCATCTCTATACCAGAAGAATGCAAAGTTCTTGTAATCACAGCTGCACAGATAAAAAGCACACTCTCCAAAGCCAAGAACACTGCATCTATGGGACCTGACAACAGCGTGAGATAGATTCGAGAGGTGGACCATGGCAGATCTTGTTGGAAATCGACGAATTGCTATGGCAGATTAGGACCAGGGCTCATGTTTTTCCTGGCATTAATGAAAGCTTATCCATCAAATGTGTATTAAAATGGTTATCTCTTAATAGGTAAAAATTAAGACTTATATTCATACACATTTATAACCAAGTTATCATTTTGCAACTTGGGTTTATGTCTAATATGCATATTTTACATAATAAGGTCAAAATAGTAAATTTTAAATGGCTTAGTTTATCATTTAGCTTTTGACCTTGTGGACTACAGGGTTATGCTAATGATGCACTCCCATCGTTTTTAATTTCAGGAGTGCATTACATTTTGTATCATAGTTTGTTGGCCTTTGTATTAGTAATAGCATATTTTGGAGACTTATTTTCCTTTATTCATTCACAACTGTCATATACTACATTTATAAATTTTAAATCTTCACATTCTATATATTTTCTCGTTTCTAGTTTAGAGCTGCTAGTATGGTACATTTTCTGCAGATATAAGATTGAACTGTAGACACATGATTGAATTCTAGTTTATGTTACATGTTCTAATAAGTATAATTCATAACACTGTCCTTCAGTTCCCTTACTTTAGATGTTTATAATAATATATGCATTGTCATGTTTTTTGTAGCATCATTTATTGTGCATACTTATCAATTATTTGATAAAACACTATCGAGTACATATATGATACACTTATGCTTTTAGGTTATAATTCATTCAATCTTCTAATGACCTTGTTTTCCATATTTTCATTTATGTAAACATACCGACAAGGTACTTTAGTTTTTAGTTTGTTGCCGTTTTAAGGTTGTCAAGGTTTTTTCTAATGGAATAATGCACTTTACCTTGATAGGTTAAATGTTTTTAACATTATAGTATAAGATTCATTTTTTGTAAACTCGTGGTTGTCTGAAGAAGGCGGGTTATTTGAACCTATCACCTGGTTTTACTTGTGGAATAAATTTGTGGTTTTAGCTCTCTCATCGTGTGCTGCCCGTGATTTCAACAGTTTGTAGTTTGGTTCTTGTTTGGACCTGACAACATCCCAGGCTGTGTTCTACATGAACTACAGAACGAACTGGCACTCCACCTAAGTACCATGTTCAGTCATAGCCTCACCTCAGGTTATATGCTCACTGAATGGCGCACAGCGACAGGTATCCCACTCTACAAAAGGGGAGCCACAACGGACCCTGGAAACTACCGCCCCATTAGCCTGACGAGCCTGGTCTGCAAGGCTGTGGAACGTATCATCATGGAACTTATAAACAATGACATTGGTAATCTCCAAACTCAGGACCCAACCCAGTTTGGGTTTGTAAAAGGCAGATCATGTCTCCTAAACCTGATAGACTTATTTGAAGTGGTCACCAAAGCTGTAGATGAGGGTAAGGTGGTTCACACAGCCTATCTAGATCTCGCCAAGGCTTTCGACACCATCTCCCACTCTGGAATTATAGATGAAATCACTAAACTAGGTATAAATCCCTATGTCACAAGATGGGTTGCCAACTTTATCACTGACAGAACCCACACTTGGAAAGTAGCGGACTCCAAATCCAACTTCAGACCAGTGACAAGTGGAGTACCACAGGGTTCAGTCCTGGGTCCTCTCCTGTTTGGTATCTACTTCTCTGAAGTACAGGCTAACACAGAAGGTATTTGGCTAATAAAGTTCACAGATGACTGCAAACTAGGAACCATAATCAAAACTCCAAAAGATGTGGACATCCTACAAAAGGGCCTCGCTGAGACAGATGCCTGGTGTCAAAGCCATGGCCTCAAGCTCAATGCCAAAAAGTGCATCGTCATCCCTTTTGGTAAAAACTCTGTACCCATTAACTACCACATAGGCGGTAGTCTACTTAACACTGAAAGTGTGATGAGACCTTGGGACACAGGTGGACAGTAGCTCTCCTTTGATAATCACATCGCCACTGTAGTCAGGAAATCCTTCTACATGGCACACCTCATCACAAAAGGTTTCTCATCCAGGAAAAAAGAGGTCATTGTTCCCCTCTACTCGTCACTCATTAGACCCATTATAGAGCACAACACCCTTTTTGGTATGTACCTCACATGACATCTACAACAACTGGAAACACCGCTGAAATACCTCACAAAGAGGATTACTGCCCTCAAACAGTTGCCCTACGCAGACCATGTCAAAATACTGCAGCTTTTCTCCGTCGCATATCTCCTACTCAGAGGTGATCTCTGCCTAACACACAAAGCTATGTCAAACTCAGAGCTGTTGGACATGCTCCACTTAAAGAAATTCCAATCCCTCTGAGCTGCACACTCTAGGAACCTAAACCTTGTCACCACAATAAACAGAACATGCTGGAGGGATAGATTCCTGTCCCAGAGACATCCCGTACTCTGGAACAAACTACCTATCTATATCAAAAAAAGCTCCTCATTAGCACTCTTCAAGAAAAATCTTGATGATTGGATGGGAGATAGGAAATTCACCCCGGGGATCACTTCTGTGGCTCTGCTCAATAGTGGCACAGGAAAATAATTTTCTTGCGTGGCGAAAGCCAGGGTACCTTTTGGCTAGGCTTATATAGGCCCTAGGGCCAATAGCCTAGTACCTACATATGAACCTATGAAGAGGTTTAGATCCCTAAACTGAGTATTTCTGATGCCAGTTGCCTTGCTGATGTGTAAATCTATCAGTCTTTGGTCATTATATCTGTTGAATGCGTTGGTCAGTTATGAATAGTAGATAGTACATTTCTCTCGAAAGGCAAAATTATGTGCTAGTTGTATACCACTCCCATTGTAATCTAAACCGAGTATAAATTGAACTGTCCCTGTAGATCATTGTCCTGTGATCTCACTGATATGGATTCTGTGACATCGAGACATTTCATCTATTAAATGAATGCAGGAGTTGTTCTCCCCAAAAGTGTTTGTGTGATTTTGAGCTGGATACAATCAAAAACCTTTGATATAATATCTTCCACTACACTTCATGGCTGTTTATAGTACTGCCAAAAGATTTAGTCTTGTTTGCTTGCATAATTACATGATACTGATCTGAATTATTGTGAACATGTTAAGGTGCTTACGTGCTTCACACTCTTGCAAGCTAACATAGATTCCTTCTTTACATAGCTCTTTAAAGCTGCATTTTCCAGAGTATGATTCAGATATTCTTTTGTACATTTAGAAGCACTATTTATACAGAAAATTAAAGTACTTTTAGTACTGTTCTGGAACCTACAAGATGGTTTCCTCCTTTATTCCTTCTTTTATAGAATACTTGTAACTTAGTGTGATGGTGATTACCCTCTACACAAAATATTGTGGAGAGCTGGCATTGTAGAACAGTGCTTATTGCATCAGTGATTTCCTGACCTACATGCTGTAGTGCTGGCTCTTGTTTTTGAGAAAAACATGGTAAATAAATGAGCTGTACTCGGGAACCCTTTACCTCAATTCTCAGTGCAGAGTAAGGAAGCAATACCAGAGTTTGCCAGTCACAGAGTGTCATATGAGACATTATAATTGTTTAAACTGATATCTTTGCAGAGTGATATTTTATTGTTTTACTTGGCAATGTTAACAGATTTTATTGAATCTGATAGGGTCCTGTCATTGAATAAAGTAGTTTCATAGTGATTTTTATGAGGGTTTCTACACTGATTATTAGTGAGATTGAATAGTTTTACTATTGATAGGCTTGCTTCAATGTTTTGGTACACAATTGAAATTGTTTTTTGTTTAATGTTGATATATTTTAAGCAAGAATAATTAAACATGTTTTATATTTGTGTATTGATTTATTGTTTGCTAACTAGATATGCTTTCAAGACCAGCTCAAATTTAGATTGATTAAATGATTTTCTACACCACCACATGTAGGTAATGTCTCTCAAAAATGTAGCATAACTCAGACTTCTAATTTTATCATCATTCATAATGATAATCTTTGCGACTATGAGAAAAGCATGTTAAACAAAATAAAATGCATTACAGTGATCCCCTACCAGATGTCTGTATGGAGAATCACTGAATAACATGAACCTTTAGCTTCCGATCCTTGTACAAAGTTGCGGACAGCACTTGTTTTCTGTTTATTTAACTTATATCTCTTTACATTTTTTATATTATATTTTTCATTGCTATAGAAATGTGTTGTTGCCCCACTGAGAGAATTTTTGGGGAAGATCACCACATTATTTAATTTACACTAAAATTTATACTAACAGGTGCTCACAGAGCAGCTGATAGCTACCCCTTATATTCTACTCTGTATTTATCAAATAGTATAAGCCTTCAAAGACTATCCCTGGGATTCATTAACAGCTGCATTAAGAGTACACTGTTCTAAGTGAAAGTCAACACAAGCATAAATCACAACTTCTTCCTCCTGATATTCCTGCAGCCTTAAATATTGAGGGGGGGGGCCATAAAGGTTACCACAAAGTGTAGACTACATGTACACTTAATGTAATCCTTCTGAGTAACTAGAAAGTACAAAAAATGTGGTAGGGATGTTCTTGAATACAGATTGTGTTCTCTTAGTGTACACTGAGTGTAGGCGTTAAGGTATCTGGGCCTATCTGTGTTAAAATACTATACTTAAAGGAATAAGTACTATCTAACATATGGAGAGAGAAATATAAATAATAAGCCATACACTTCAGCATTTTGGATTTCACTTCCTTTTCATTATGTGAAATCGTACATTAAAATTTAGGTGTGGTCATACAATTTCTATGGTTTAAAATGCCAATATGCAGAGAAATTGTATCTCAAATCCAGAGAAAATGCCCACATGTCATTTAGTAAATAGACTGTTTGTGATAGCTGTGTTGAGGTGTCTACTGTCTGGTTTTAATTTACAGTGTATAATACGCAGATGTAGAGACACCAGATGCAGTATGTCCATTAACCTGCCATAAATGTCATTGATGAATTTTAGTCAGAAATAGAATAGACATCACTAGTCAAATACATGTCATATCGTGGATGTGATGGTCTACACTGCAGAGATAGTGAATGATATTATGAGCTCTGCAGACAGATCAATATTTTCCTTACAGTAACTGTCAGTCATTCTTGGGTATTAAACTTTCTCAAAATTGAGCACAAAATATAAATTCTTGTGCAAAAGAGTCATATCATAGGTGAAGTCTCAGTGTATACTCTGAGTGTACACTAAGACACATTTCAGAGGCTAAAAAGAGTTTTTCTTTTTTTAACTGCAGAGGTTACGGGGCTATTATAAGAAATGTGATTTGTATAGGTGTTTTGATTAGCTAATTATATTCTAAAAAATAAAACAACTGGCAGAAATACCCTTATTTAGTATAAAACTGAAATACAAGTACTGTATGGAGGGATATTTGTAAGGAAACGCACACACATACACACACAGTCGGTAGTGTTAACATGATGTTTTGAATGATGTACTTACTCTGTACCTCTCATCTATCCAGATTTTTGCCTCATAATTTTGGTCTGTTCCTCTTAAAATTTGTATTTTTTTCCACTGCGATGATCTGAAGATTGAAGTCACTAAATGACATAAATTTAAGTTTTAGGGTGATATAATTATATTTTAAGCAAGTATAAATGCAAACACAAATCATATTGTTCTATCAACTTTCTAAGTTTATAAGGTCAATATTTAAAATCTGTCCCTATTTCTGGACTTTTGTCCCTCTATTATGTCAAGCTTTGCCCAGATTTCTTGGGCTAAGAGGTTGAAAGATATGCACTTTTTTTTCCCTGGGATAAAACTACAATGAATTACATATTGTCCTGCTATTGTATGTTTTCTACAGGACTAAGAAAACTAACTATTAGTTTATTGATGCATATGTAATCGTAGGGATATACCGTATACTGCTAGATACTTCTACCTAGTTTTTTCCTATTGTCTCCCCCGAAATGAGGCCACTAGCCAAGTGGGACTAACCCAGTCGAGAAAGGATAAATAAAATAAAGGAATAATATACAAACTGATGGTATTTTAGTTTAGATTTTGTACATCATGGAAAACTCACCATGCCACCAGCACTATATGGCTGCAGCTTATTAGACTGTAATTTGTTAGCAGATATGTGGATTGAATCCCTTGAAAGGCTGGATGTTGCACTATTAACAGAATCATTCAAAACAGCCTAGAACAAAGCAAGACGTATAACACACACATTCCCATTATATGAGTTGATCTGAAAGGATTTCTGCAATGGATCTCTGTTTAGAATTTCAAAATCTGAGATCCAGACATCTGCAAAATCCTACCGTTTTCCAGCTTCCCAACTTGTGGGTGTGCACTGCTTTGAGGATGCTCACCATGAGGATACAATACCAGATTTAAAATAAACTCAGCCCCTTACTTACCAGTTTGACCCACACTAAATAAGAAAGCATATGTGAATGACATTAAAAAAAAAATGAAATGATTTGGTTACCCCCACTTCAGAAAGCTCCAGTCACGTGGCAGATGGGGTTATCCACTATGGGAGGACAATTACCTTTGCACTTGCTGGGACATCAGGAGTGTTTAAGTATCCACAGGAAAGGACTCCCTCACACATCAGCTAATATGAATGCATATTTGCCTGTGGAAAAAAATCACAGAACTAAATAGTCTGATAAAGGATCACTTTAGTATTGAGGGACACCTGCTCCTTATAAAATATGTGATATAGTTCTTTAAAAGTAAGAGTCTATAACTTTTAGTTTGTGGGTGGAAGTAATGATCATCAAGAAGAGTTTTCCATAGGATGAATATCAGCTTCAAAAAAGCCATAAAGTTAGAATGGGGGATAGGCAAACATCAGTTAAATAAAAAAGAAAGATAAAGGTGCTTCAGAGAGAGGGGAAGGTACACCATCTTAAGGACCAAAGTCATTTCTGGACCATAACAAGATCATCTGGGGCTTTGATGGCTGAAACATGTACCTTTACTGTGGTATAACCAAATCCTTTGTCCATCTGGTATTTGGATTTGGTGAACACCTTTTGTAAGCACACAGAAGCCAGGGGGTATACTGAAATAGCACACATCAGACAAGTGGAAGATTTGCAGATGTGTTCAATCACCTGTGATGACTCTTCTGGTAGGTCAGGTGGAATTAAAGGATTTGCTGGAATAAACAGACCTGGGGGTAGTATTCCTTCATCTGAGGAATGGGGCTTCACTGGGATGAAATGGGATAATTTATTGTACTTGCTAGGATGTGTCACTTTCAGAATTATTGATCTCCTTAACAAGTCTATTACTATGGTAAAATAGAAAGTGTATCTGGGACTTCAGCTTGATCCAACACACTCCTTTAAAAAGGTAAATTGAATTTTGTGGAAAGAATAGAGTACATCTACTACAATCATTTTAGCCTCCCTAATCTGCTGCTAGTGAGAGCCATAAGAACCACTTGGTTAAACCTGTTAATTTTCAAAGTAGGATCATACCTCTCGCAGAATGTCCAGATTTTTGCCTCATATTTTTGTTCTGCTCTTAATAAAATTTGCGATTTTCTGGCAAATCACTGGAATGATCTGAGGATTGAAGTCACTAAACAATGATGTACATTTCTGTTTCAGACTTCATAGACTTCAGAAAATGCATGCTGAGACAAATCATGTTATTCTTGCAACTTTTTAAGTTTATAAGAGCAATATTTAAAATATGTTCCTATTTTTGGGGCTTCACCCCCCCAGCCCATTTTCTAAGGCTTTGTCCAGATTTTTTGCTCTAAGAGGTTGAGAGGTGTGAATAGGATATGTCCAACAGAATGGGTTAACATGGTGTGTGTGTGTGTGTGTGTGTGTGTGTGTGTGTGTGTGTGTGTGTGTGTGTGTGTGTGTGTGTGTGTGTGTTGCAGAAAGACACAACTCACATTTGTATTGATCCTCAACATCTAAATAGTGATGAAATATAGTCTACAGTTAAGAAATTGATTTCTGCAATTGATAATTCTAAGTTCTTTTTAATGCTAGATATAAACCAGGGGTTTTGGTAATTAAATATAGGTTAAGAAAGCTTTTACTTGTGTGAATTTAGTAAATTATTAGGAAGATATTTCTTAAACTTTTGTTTGATACTTTATCTGCACCAAAGGTATTCCAGGAGTTGTTTCATAATAATTGAAGGTATGACACTTGCTGTAAATGAAACTGATTGATTAATCTGGGGTCATGAGCAAAACATAAGGCTGACAGAGCTGATAAATTGATCAGGACAGGTAAAGTTCAAGGTAAGCAACAGCACATGTAAAACACACGTGGAAAGTCTGAAACACGTGTAATAATCTAACACTAAAGGGACTGAAGCCTGATCTAGAGAATGCCCAAGCAATTGCACAAATGTAAAAACTACAGCAGAACTTAGCTCTGTAGATACTTCTAGGAATGATACAGTATTTTGTAAGGTGTTTATCTGTAGTGGGGGACTGGTAAATTAAAAAAAGAAACAAATAAAGTCACAAAAACAGTCACCAGCTCACACAGGTTCCGGAGTTCTAAATAAGTCCAAAAGAAAACAGTGATAAAAACACAGAAGAACGTCGATACGACCAAGGTTTTCAGTTTCAGTTGAGGTTTTAATGTTAAAACATAAGCCCTTTCTCAGGAAGACCTGCTTCATCAGATGCTAATCAATACAACTAAAATGTGCTTCTATTTATACAACCTCTAACAAATATAAGTAGTCACAAGATACAAATTAAGTGATGACAATTAACATCATTGGGTGTAACTTTAACTCATTGACCTACTGAGTGAAGTAAATGCACATAAACATACACTGTTGTTTGTAAAAAGCACTTATGAAAAATGTATAAAACACATATATGTAAAAACACACACACACATATATATATATATATATATATATATATATATATATATGTGTGTGTGTGTGTGTGTATATGGATTAACTTTAGAAGCTCAAAATACTGAAATATCGAAATTCAGTATTTCGAGCCCATAAAGTGAAATCCTGAAAACAACAACCTCAGAAGTGCGATATTCAAAACCCCGCACACCGGAGATTTTGAATTTTATATATATATATATATATATATATATATATATATATATATATATATATATATATATATATACACACACACACACACACACACACACACACACACACACACACACACACACACAATCTTTTAAATGCAACCTTAAAATATAACACTTATACATCTATAAAAGTGTATATATAAAAATGTGTAAAGAATATATATAAATAAGCACACTTCACTGATGAGACAGCTAGGGAAGAAAAATACTATCTAAACAAGGGTCTGGATTTTAGCTTAGGTTTCAGTGGCACATGTTCATTTAAACCTTGCCCTGAATCTCCGCTAAGTCTAATAATCCATCTGGCCTCTAACTGCTCGGTCATATTACGTATATATCCCCCCCTGACATTCTCAAAAATTCTACCTATGGCCATAAACTTAAAGGTGTGTTCACAGCTAGTGCTGATGACATGCTTGGCTAAAGCACTGGTTTTATTTCTCCTACTAATATAATAAATATAGAGTGCAGTGCCCCTTTTGGTATGTACCTCACAAGACATCTACAACAACTGGAAAGGCCGCAGAAATACCCCACAAAGAGGATTACCAGCCTCAAACATATGCCCTACGCAGACTGTCTCAAAAAACCCCAGCTTTACTCCATCGCATTGCACCTACTCAGAGGCGATCTCTGCGTAACATAGAAAGCTATGTCAAACCCAGAGCTGTTGGACATGCTCCACTTAAAGAAATCCCAATCCCTCCAAGCTACAAGCTGTAGGGTCCTAAACCTTGTCACCGTAATAAACAGAACATGCTGCAGGGATCAATTCCTGTCCCAGAGGCTTCCCATACTCTGGAACAAACTACCTATCTATATCAAACAAAGCTCCTCATTAGCACTCTTCAAGAAAACTCTTGATGATTGGATAGGAAATAGGAATTCACCCCGGTGATCACCTCTGTGGCTCTGCTCGGCATGGGCACAGGAAAATAATTTTCTTGGCTGGCGAAAGCCAGGGTACCTTTTTGGCTGGGCTTGTATAGGCCCTAGGGCTGATAACCTAGTACCTACCCATGAACCTATGAAATGTGTTCTCATATCCTTTCTTTGAAAGGTCTGTCTGTTTTGCCTATATAGAAATTTTACATTTAAGGCAACAGGCTAAATAAACTATATGTTGGCTGTCATATGTGGCTTGCACCTGAAAATGAAACACACTATTCTGATCTGGATGTTCATAGCTAGCTGTGTTATCAATATATTTACAATAGTTGTATTTACCACATGGGTATGTTCCAAGTGCTCTATTTGAATAAAAAGTACTCCTAGGATAGCATAGCTGCCTTTTGAGGGACGTCATACTCCTAAATAAAAACTTAGGCTCAGCATCTGTCAGTTCACAAATATCCCTATCTGTGGTAAGAACACTCCAATGCCTCTTCACTATATCCATATAGGAAGAAACATTGTCTGAATAGTATAAGAGAACCTTAGGTTTCATGCTAGATGGCTTTCTGGAGGCCTGTTCACCTCTGTAGTTGCATTCAGAAAAATAAGTCTTGGCTACCGTTCCCCTCAGTCCTGTCACCTCATTAACATTAATTAGGACATCTGCCTCATTATATCCTCTCTCTGTCAGTTCTTGACTCAATACCTTGACCTGCTGCTGAAAATCTTCCTCATGTACATAAGTCTTGAGGCTCTGAATACCTGATTACGCATCACATTCCTAAAAATGTATGAAGCGTGCATACTATCATAAGAAAGCAGGTGGTTGACATGGCAGGGCTTCCTACAGAGGTTAGTACATATGCTACTAGTGCCATCAAGTTCTACACACACACATATCCAAAAAATTAATACTTGATATGGAGCATGTAGAGGTAAATCTCAAAAAAGTGGTAATTTATTCATTTACTTTCAAAATCTTTAAACTGTTCTTCAGTGCCTCCCCATAGGACAAACTTTGTATCTGATGAAGCAGGTCTTCCTGCGAAAGTGCTTATGTTTAAACATTAAAACTTCAACTGAAGCTGGAAACCTTGGTCGTATCCGAGTTCTTCTGTGTTTTTATCATTAAAAAAAGAAACAGTTTAGAAATACTTTAGCAACTAGTTTCAGAAGTGCTGACATTAAAGTATGATGCCGTGAATAAATAAGTTGTTATAAAATGATGAGAGTCAGAATGGTGTCAAAGGAGTTGCATTAAAAGTATTAACTGGGTATTGTCTTTAACATCTTTATTTAACAGGTTTCCTATTTATTAATGAACCATGAAATTAGAATTTTAACAACATTTTTTTTTTAAAGTACGATTTGATTATAATGATGATGTGTTTTTTTTTGGCTGATTTGAAAGTTTGTTGATATATAAATGGATTTAATGGGAATGTACTGGTATTCTGATGAAGTTTTGTTTTTGCAGGGTTCATTTGCTCACCTGGTGCTGTTTTTGCTTGCATCCTTTGCTTTTGTTTAATTTTTGAGTTTACTAGTAATTTGGCTGGGAATGTGCCTGCATGCAATTGTGCAAAGAAATGGGCAGTCGTAGCCGGAGGCTAATCTTCAGGAAGCTAATCGGACAGCTCCTCATCTTGCTTTAGCCAACTACTGGCCCTGCTGTGTGACCTGTGTTGGATTTCTCAGTTGAGGAAAAGTGTCCAGGGGGAAGGTGCAGAGGTGGGGGGGTGCAGGAGGGACGGATCCAACGGATCCCTCGAAAGAATTGAGGAAGAAGAATTCAGTGGTTGCAGGAATTCGGGTTTTGATTAGGTTTCCAGTGGTTTTCATCAGATGAACACAACAACAAATGCTAGATAACTATGCGAATTAGAAACTGGCACTATTGGTTTTTAGTTTAACTCTACAGGTACTAAAAGACAATTTAGTGACTTGTTTAATGTAGTATATACTTTTAGTGTAAACTTTTACAAAAAAAAGCAATACAAATGGCAATTTCAAAGAACGAGGAGGGACCTGGACTTTTACTATAAGTGTATTTTGGAAAAAATGGACAACACTTACTTAAAGTACTTTTTGTTTTGTAAGATAAGTGCCCAAAGGGCTTAGGGGTTTTTGTAAATACCCTTTACTTTAGGAGGGTACTTTTTTTTTGATTTTTTGATTTGAGATAATACTTTTGATAAATATAAATGGAATTGAAATAATTAGGGGCCAACAACAAAACAATGAGAAGAACAAAAAAATTGAGAATGTGTAATGTGTAAACAGTGACAGTGATTTATTATTTACAGTGGAAGAAGGAGAAAAGAATAAGCAAATATCATAAAACAATTTAGAAATAAATGTTTGAGTTAAAATAGGAAATAAAAAGTTAAATAAGATAGAGAGAGACTTAAATGAATATAAAGCTAGAAACAATAACCGAAGAACTGGGCTAGAAATGTCAGAAAAAATTATGATGTTAATCATTATAGAAACTAACAATGACATATTTGACAATGAACCACCTTTGGAGAATGAATATGATGCTGCTTTTCCACCTTTAAAAAGGGGGGGGGTGATTTTATGGTTTATAAAAAATGAAGCAAAATATGGATATTTTAAATGACATTACAAAATATACTAGAAATTCGTTGAATAAAAAATGATATCATTATGTTTAAATTTATGTTATTTAAATGATTTATTAATGGATGGAGTTATTGAGATGAGTACTTTCAAATATTTATATGTAGATATAAGAAGAATATCTATATTTGGGATACCAAGTGTGCATAAAGATGAAAATGACCCCACCTTTAAGATAGCAAGTGCTGAGGGCCTAAAAAGTAAAACACTTTGGCCAAGTATATTACGAAAATAAAAAAAAAGCTTGGCACTTTCTAAGAAAATTAAAATGAACCACTGGCAGAAAATTAAAAAGGTTTTGGGCAATTGAAACAAAAGTATTTAGGTAGAAAGTATTGATTTGATTACATGATTTATTCATGATGTAGAAATGTTGATGTTTGAGGAATGTTGTTGATTCAAAACTGATAGGAAACAAAACTTACTAACTGTGTTATAGAGAACAAAGAATAATCCTATTTTCTTTTCAGGCTCAATGTATTTTAGACAAACAAGGGAAGGTGGCGAGTGGGGGCACATTGTGCTCCCCCATATATGCCAATTATTCACTTTGGGAGAACAAGTTTGTGCTAAATACGTACAGTACTAACAGTAGAATACATACAGTTACAGTAGAGACGATTTGTGTTTTGTTTTTATGGGTGGGCATTTGGAAGATTAACTTTTAGTTTTTATTGAAACAGTACAGTAACACTTTTCTTTTCACTTCACCCCATAAAATTCACCCATAACGAACTGAAAACTTAACATTATAACATTTAACATTGACACTGTTTCAAGTCCAGTCCAAACCAGAAAGAAAGAAAAGAAACTTTACCTAATTTACTTAAGCTATAGCATCCCCCCACACCAGAAAAAAGTGTGTTAAATTAATGCAGGGCAATTAAATGCTAGGGGGATGACTTCAGTATACATGGTATATGAATGAAAAAAAAACAGAAAAATATGTTCATAAATAGAGGTTATCCGAAGAGTTAATTGACAGAGTTTCTAAAGAAGTCAGTGATGGAAGAAGGATAGAGAATTCAGGGGAATTAATTTACCTGCTAGGAATAATAAAATTTTAACTTTAATTTTTTTGCAAAAGAATAATAAAATTTAATTTTAAAACTTTATATATATGTAAATGTAAAGGAAAATGTATATTTACTTATGTAAAGAAAGAATCTGCAGAAAGATAAAACAAGTGAAAGATAAATAATTAAATCTATTCTTACAAAAGTACAACAAATGACAAAAACCGAAACAAATTTTGTATTTGAATTTTAAAATGAGTTTTTTATTATACAAAAGAATTTAGGCGTAGAGGTTGTGCCAAAGTGAGAGGGTTTAACGGGATACTTTAGTGGAATACAGGGAATGGAGGAGGCAAGTAGGTTCCCTAGCCAGTAAACATTTGGTCTAAATGCCCTGTCTCCCTTGCCCCTCAATTAAAAAAAATGTGAATTTAATGTGTGAATTTAATGTAATAGCAGCGGCACAGCAGTATTATATATGTTATATGTGTTTTATGTTTTATTTTTTTATTAGAATTTATTTTAAATAAAAGTTTAAAAAGTTTATTTATTTTATATAAATTTAAATTTATTTTATTATCTTTAACATACAGGTTTCCCTATTTATCCTTGGTTTATGAATGAAGAATTTAATTAATTTTAACACAACATTTAAAGCATGTGGCGTATATGATGAGTGTTTGAGTGTTTTTTTTGGCTGATTTTGTTTTGTTGAGTATATAAATTGAGGAATATGGAATATGTACTGGTATTCTGATGAAGTTGTGAATGGCGATAGTATTTACTTCAGCGTTATTGTGTTATTTGAGTGACTGTTTCGTTAATATAATTTTTTTTTGCCCCTAGTGTGGTGGGGGTGCTTTGTTTTGGATTACTGGTTTGCCTTGCATCCTCCGTTTTTGAGTTTACCAGTTGCTTATATATCAAAACTGTTTACAGATGCGTATAGAAGACAAACTACTTGCAACAATGTTTAGCTTGGAGATGTCCTTGAATAAGTTCAGGTGGAAATAGACCATAAACCCTTAAAAAGAAAATCAGAATGCAGATTTTTTTTTTTAATTGAAGTAATACCATCTGAAAGTTAAAGACCAAGCAAAATCTAGACTTGTCAGATATGTTGGGTGGAACACATTTGCCAACAAGCATGAATAATTATTAAGACAAAGGGTAATGCCATACAAATCAAATACATTTTTGCACAAAAAGCTTGACAACAGTGATAACTGTATGTTATGCTAAACGTATCAGTGAAGCCTAAAGGATCTCTCTGGAAGTGGGTGCAATGTAACCATGTGACTCAGAAATGCTTATTTGATTCTAACACAGTTTATTTCATTTATGTTTAATAATAAAACTAAAAAATAAAATTTGTCAGACTGCTTGCATATTGTTTCAGGTTATTCTACTTTTTGGGAAGATTAAAGAAAATTTCCTTTCAAATGAAGAGTAGGATTTATAATCACTGCTCCTGTATGATACATGCAATTAGAGGTAGACCTCATCTAGAGTTCAAAAGCATTCTGACTGATTAGGATGTCCCAAGTGCCACTGTGTGTGTGTTTTTTAACTCCTCTTCGGGTTGTGACCATCCGTATAACTGTAGCAAGAAGATCACACTTTCATTGCCTTTAGTTTATCCTACCTTTACCTTTTGTACTTCCAAAATGCTGTCATTTGGTGGTGGGAATTTCAGAGTTTATAGATATTTCAGCAGATGGCCAGACAACACACATTTTAAATCTGGTTTGGGGAACAGAATTGTTGTCAAAGGCCCTACATGATAATGATTACTGGTTGGAAAATATCTTGCACAGAACAAAAAGTAAAATGAGTTATAGATAGTGTACTCTCTTCTTTTATATTATAAAGCTATTATTTCATCTTTTCTTGCTTAGAATAAAGGGACTTTCTACAAAATGAGTCTAGAGTGGTTGAACCCAAACAAGTATCCGAACATTATGAAATTCAAACATATTACTTTTTTTTTAAAATGCTTTATATTCTGCCATCTATAGAGGATTGACTTGCTGATCTACATTTAAAGGGTTCATATTATGATGATCTGCTATTTCATCTCTACAAGAGACTTCTATTCTAATCTGTAAACCATCACTTTCAGTCTACAGTCTAATCTTCCAGTCTAACAATGGTACAAAGGTGCTCTCCAGATAATTAACTCTAACTATACCAACAGTGAAGCACAATCACATTTGTACATGTTGGGTGGATCGCTCAAGTTCAAGCTTTTTTCAGATCATCAGTGAATTAGCAAACTGAAATTAATTGTTCCATTTCTACTATTTCTTTTCTTACAATGGTAATCAAAAAATGAGGTGATGAGTCTGATTCCTCATGAAGGAAAACATTTCAGGGAGCTGTGTTGAACCTGGTCCGAGATAGTTGTCTTGACGCATTAAAAAGCAGTGAGTACCGTATAGATATTTCATTTTGTTGCACTGTGATCATCCCTTTGATAGTATTCTTCTAGCACCAGTTGGTCATATGTTGGCAGGCATTCTGATAGTTCAGAATGCCAAATGTCAACCGTCGAAATTTCGGCATTATCTCAAAAGTATCTAAGACTAGGCACATGATTAGCTCTAACAGGATCTTTTCTCGGTTCCATCCTCAGTCAATGAGCTCAGATGATAGGTGACTTTGGCCATCCTGAATCTGGTCTAGCTATTATTAATCCATTCCATGACAGAGCTCTTGATGGCTAAAGCTGAGGGTTGTATACACACATATCTGGCTGACAGCAACTATCAGACCTTTAAATCTAAGGAATCAACCAAGCACTGCTTATAATAACCATCATCCACATCTGCCCCCAAAGAAGGGTTATAACCTATACAAGTTAGAGTATAAAGACACCAGTAAACAAGTATTTATACAGTTAGAAACACGTTCTTTATACATGCATGACCGATCTCCCTTTCTTCTTTATATATCTTATGTTAAAGAAAAATACCCTCTCGTAATAATTCTCTGTAAGGCAAACCATTCAAGTCTGGTATTCCTTCTGTCAACTTCTTGTTAATCTTATATACATCTCCTCTTGTACCAGGATTATAACCAGAAAATCTGTTCCAATTTTGCCCCATCCATTGTCAAATGATAAGTAATATGTACTGTGGGCAGACTGCCTTCTTACTCTACATAATAATTCCCACTAACCTAATGCCCCCACTGCACAATTTTAATGTGACTTGTGAAGCAAAGCCCTTTGCAGCATTTCTTAAGTACCCTTTATTCTATCTTGAATATTCTTCCAGCAGGCATGAGAATACCGTATATATTTTTACCTCCAGATAGTTAAACATTTGCTTAGATTCAAGCTTTATTCTTCTGTCCTGTCGCCAGATGCAGATATTACCCAAGGTTTCTTGGCATACCATATTAATTATTGCAAACTTCAAATGCATATCACCCCTGCAGGTATTTAATAAAAGTGTTTCCAGTATTAAGCTGCAAAGTACTCAGTGATTCTGTAATCTGATTACTGTGTGTGGATTTACTCTAATATACACCGAATTTTTCATTTGTAAAATATGACTAACCTTATTAAAAACTGTAATCAAATTCACACAGACATAAAATAAACCATTTCCTTTTTTCGTAAATATGTCCCTCTTGTCACATCTAAACTTTGCTGAATACTTTTAATTTTCTTTTGCTAGTGAGATTTATTTTTATTTTTCTGTTTCCACAAAAAAACTGCACTTAATTTAAAACTACAATCCACTCTGCTACAGGCCCCATGAGGAGCTCAGTGTCTCTCCAGTAAGTGTTTTACAACTGAATATGCTTATTTATGTTGAATTGTTTTAGACATCCAATATGATTTATGCTTTATTACTGAAAATTACTATGGCATGCTAACATTTTGTCTGCACCAAGTTGTTTTGAGTATAATAGCATGGTCTATTTGCATAGCTGCACCTTGTTAACTAATGTTATTCTTGTATATGTGTTGTGTGTAGACAGCTCATACTGGTGTCTAATTATTTCTATATAATTGTGCTGTTACTGGTGGATAGAATCACATTAGAGACCCAGGACAGAGTGCTGCTCGCTATATTTTTTATCTGTGACTGCATAACTGTCAGCCAAGGTCCCCTCTCACTGATTTTTCCATTTGGCTCAGTATCTGCATATACTAGCAGTTGGTTCAAGACATATTTTCCTGTATGCAGTAGCTATTTGCTCAGTTTGTTTTTTGTAATCTGTATAATATATCTTTACCATCTCAAAAGTGCTTACTCCTCTCTGTACTCTTCTTTTCTAGACCTAACACCACTCTCAGTATTCAACTGCGGTACCACCTTGATCATTCTAATAAGAAAAGCGCAGTCCAGTTCTGAACTGTCTGCAAACAGTTAAAGTTAACTTTGAGTATATATATACCTGTTTGAGCCAATATTCTTTATCCCCTGGAGAGCACTCTGCTTTGGCTTATAAGCAGCCCCCACTCATCTTCCATTTTCTCTCTTATTCCCTTCTGTTAGCAAATGGTATCCATAACTGATAAATACTGTGTGTTTGTAATTTAAACTGAGACCACAGTAGCCTACTGATACAAGGTTATCCTGTTTTCCACCTGAGAAATGGTTAAGAAATGACTTAGTTTCAGAGCAGTCCTTGGTCAATTCTGATTGTTTCATAAACACCAACTTGTCTTTGCTTTGGCTCATTAGCAGCAGTACAAAAGAACTGCCTGCTCACACCCTTGTTCTCCCCCTCCCCCTTCCCTGTTTATTGCCTTAAGCCAATCCCAAAGTTAATAAATATTACCTGTGGCAGGCACCATTTTTAAAACTACAACCACCCTTTGAGCACCTCATGCTCGGCTCTGCCATAATACTTATTAAAACTGCCTGAACTGGGGCACAGCTAACTGATTGTGGAAATACAGGGTACCTACCTGAGTCTCCACATTCACTAGCATATGTTCATTTATCAGTTTACTGTGTTACCCGATTGTTTCCAGCCCCCTCATAAGAGCAACTAACAGGGTCTCTACTCACTTTGCTCCCCACCCTGCCCCCTATTCCCTCCCACCCCCAATGGTCCTACCTTTATTACACTCTCAAACCTCTCCCAGCTTTCCAATAGCTAAACACGGCGCTAAACCCAACACTACCTCCTCCATCTTCCCATTACTATCACTCCTCCTCAGCTAACATGTATAAGCATACCATACCTATGCTCACTGCATGCACTCTCCTTGCATATCTTACATCCTACCAAAACTCCATCATTCCCGCACTCAACCACTGTACTACTACTCACACCACCACTCATGTCTCACCCTCACTCAGCTCCCCTACCACCAACTCAAGAACCATCCCTATGCACCTCCCGCGTATTCTAGCAACTATATTACTCAAACATAAAGCATCCCTACAACTTAACATATTAACCCTCCCACCATACCTATTACCCACAGAGCACAATCATAATGTTTCCCTAATAAACAAACACCTTCAAAAACTGAGAAAACTAATAACCTCATGCATATCAAAACTAGCCCTAAGTGGAGACATCCACAACAACCCTGGCCCTACCATCTCCAACCCCAATCCTCTTAATCAGACTAGAAACCACAACTTCTCCCATATCACAGCCAATAGAAAGCCAAGTGACTTCCTTCTACTAAGCCTAAATATTAGAAGTATATCCAACAAAGTCCATGAACTCCATGCCACCATAGACTTGTACTACTCAGATATAGTCATCCTGACAGAAACCTGGCTAAAACCTCACATTACCAGTGAGCAAATCCCCCTACCGGTTATGGCATACTAAGAGTAGACCGGCTAAACAAGAAAGGAGGCAGTGCAGCTATAATATTTAAACAGCATCTAAACATCCAGATCTTAAAATCATCAGCTCCACAAATAGGCAATGAAGAAATAATATTATACCAACCTCAAAATAAACCAAAACAAAACCATCAACATAATTGGATGCTACTTCCCACCTGGCCAAAACATCCCTCTACTAGAAAACCTCCTCAGCTGGTCTACCCACCATCTCCCCCAAGAAACTATAAATTTAGGTGATTTCAATATTGACTGTCAATCCTGTTCTGGCAACCATCCAACCCATCATGTAAACCTTCATGGCTTCACCCAACTAGTCCAGTTGCCAACCAGGATAAATAAATAACTCCAACAAGCACACTACCCTGGATTAGATACTAGTCAGTAAGAGCCCCCAGTCATATATAACAGGCTGCTTATCAGATAGCCTTAGTGATCACTCCCCAACATTCCTACTCAAAAAATACCTATACCAAGCTAAACCTGTCATCTACCGTCAAATACATAAAAAACAAAACTTTAACCCACTCACATTCATCTCATCCCTAAAAGAATGTAACTGGTATCCTCTAAATTACCTTAGTCTTGATGACGCAGTTGAATTTTTTGATACTAACTTCCTGAGCATCCTTAGTTACCATGCCCCCATAAGACTTTCCAGAACCAAAGCACAACCCTCCTCATGGCTACAGAAAACCACTAAGTCAGAAATGAAAAACAGGGATAAAGCCTGGGAGCACTGGTGCAAAACCAAAACCCCCTCAACTAGACAGAAATTCTTAGAACTATGCAGTAGAGTCAAAAAGCTAATAAAGCAGGACAAATTCCAATACTACCAGTCTGCCCAAGACTCCTCCCAACACAGCCCCAAACAATTCTGGTCCTCCATAAACTCCATCCTCCACCCAGATAAAGTCAGTACCCCTCCTCCTAACATCCCTCACTCCTCCGAAAATATTGCTACCTCATTCAACACACTCTTCACACAAACCATACTATCACTAGCTAAACAACACAACCACCCCCCCAACCCACACCTTCAACTAGTAATCTCCCCACTGAAAAAAAAACTCTTAACTAAACTTAAGCCCACCAAATTGGCAGCAGACAACCTCCCAAGTGAATACCTAAAAACCGCA
Source organism: Protopterus annectens (assembly GCF_019279795.1). Lineage (NCBI taxonomy): Eukaryota > Metazoa > Chordata > Ceratodontiformes > Protopteridae > Protopterus > Protopterus annectens. The sequence continues at coordinate 110,959,516 of NC_056743.1, forward strand.
GCTGATGCTCTGGCCTACTAGTATCCATCTTGATTAACCGATCTCTGTCAGAAAGTTACGTTCCCACACTATGGAAATTATCACATATAATTCCCCTCCACAAAGGTGGCCCCTCCACAGAACTAACCAAATACCGCCCCATAGCTATTCTCTCTCCACTCTCCAAAATACTAGAGAGATGCATTCACTCTCAGGTCTCAGACTACCTCTTTACTAACAACTTCCTTTCCAATACTCATCATGGCTTCTGACCAAACCATAGCACCACCACTGCCTTACTCTCCTTTACTAACACTATCCTTCAACATAAAAACAATGGCTATCTCACCTCTGCTACTTTCCTAGACCGATCTAAAGCATTTGATCTGGTCCCACACAAACAACTCATCTCTGTCCTCAATAACCTATCCTTCTCTCAATCGGTCACTAACTGGTTTCAGAGTTACCTGTCTGACCGTCAGCAATCCATTGTATGGCAGAATGACACATCTCTCCAACTACCTGTCTCTACAGGGGTTCCCCAAGGATCCATCCTTGGACCCCTACTCTTATCTATTTTCACCAATAATCTAGCCTCTGCCACCAAACATGACACACTCGTACAATACTCAGATGACTCGACTATTATCTGCTCAGCCCAGTCCCTACCCAAACTGCAAAAAGTCACACAGGAAGCCTTTTCCTCTGTTGAAATTGGTTATCCGATGCCCAATTAATACTCAACCCAAACAAAACTAAACTACTCATCTTCCAACCCACCAAACATACTCAAAACAACTCTCACTTTAACATCACAGCAAAAGACAACACCACTATACACCCAACAGAACACACCAAATTGCTAGGAGTGGAAATAGACAATAAACTAAAATTTGACATTCATATATCCATGACCATAAAAAAAGTCCACAAAAAACTAGGAGCATTATACAGAAATAAGCAACTTCTCACCAAAGCAGCAAAGATTTCAGTAGCAAATTCCCACCTTATCTCAACCCTACTTTATGCCTCTACAATATATACCAACCTAAGGCAATGCGATCTAAACAAGCTAGAGACCTGCTACAACAAAATCGCAAAATTCGCCACAGGGGCATCCTACCATAGTCACCACGGTCTCTCACTTGCTGAACTGGGTTGGCTTGAACTCCCTCACCTCCTTCAATGGTATCAACTCACACTCGCCCACAAACTAGTAAACCATTCACTAAATGTCCCATCCCTCCAGAATCTACTCCAACCCTATCACACCACCAGACCACTAAGACCCAGCAACAAAAATCTCTTGCAGATCACTAAAGCCAATAACTCTGCTGGTGAAGCACTATTCTCTTACACCATAGCCAAATTATGGAACTCCCTCCCACCCACAATTACCTCCATACCATCATGCACCTACTTCAAAACTTTACTAAAAGCGCACCTAAAAACATGCTGGTTATGCCCTTGCAACTCCCACTCTAATTTCATCTACACCATCCACCCACTACCTTTCTTCCCACCCCACTAACTACCTTAATTATAGCAAGCTCGGATGCTCATAATCCCACTACTTATTATACAGCAGGAACTTCTTATTGTAACACTTGTTAATGTCTGTCATGTACTTCGCAGATAAAGATTCTAGTTGTCTACTGATGTACAATGTTCTTCATCTGTAACTATTTTTGTAATTGTTAATTGTTATGTTGATCAAATTGTGAATTGCTATGTAAATCCAATGTAACTACTGTCTGTATACTTTAACTGTGGCGCTTTTCTCCCCGAGCCTCCACTGAAAATGGACCTACATCCAGTCGGACACTCCAGGTCAACAAATGTAAATAAATAAATAAAATTAATATGAGTCTGTTATATTAATGAAACTGTTTCCATAAATTAAATTATTGCCAATATTTACATTTGTTGCATTCATTTTAATACGAGTAATGTAATACATTGTTTATTCTCATATTTTCTCATTCTCATCACTTAAGGAATCAACGCTTATGTACATGGTGCATTTTCTTTCAGACATGTATTACACTTAACATTATTTATTGACATTTGATTACGGAGAAAGTCTGAGTAAGAGTCCATTTTCAGTGCATTTGGACGTCACATTGTCACCTCACAGCAAGAGGTTCTCTGGTTCAATTCTCAGCTAGAGTGCTTCTGTGCGGCATCTGCATGTCCTCCCTGCATTCATGTGGGTTTTTCCAGGTACTCTGGTTTCCTACCACATTACAAAGACATGCATCTGGAGTGTCTCTCCATGGGTCTGTGCTGAAAATTGGCTTCATTCCAAGTCAGTAAACAAATTTCCATTTTTAACAAACACTTCTCTCATTTCATCAGTAACCTGTTCACCTTTCTTAAATAGAAATCTAAATTTTCAGCAGAGGCCCAGGGAGAAAATTTCCATTTTTAACCAACACTTTTCTCATTTTATCGGCAACCTGTTCACCTTTCTTACTTTTTCTCCTTATCCCCTCACATTTTTTGTGTTCCTTGGTAATAGTTTGCTGTGTAAATTCTCATCTTTGTAATGCCCTAAGATAACAGATATCGCTGAAAAAACCATTATATACTCTTCCCTGTAGATCATATTATCTTTACTTAACTTTATTTCATTTCAAGATGAGAAATGTATTTTCTCTCCTATATGTTTTCTTCGTTATAACATTCTCTATCTAGTTATAATACTGTGAAGATGTTATTCCATCCTAGGTCATGTTCTTATTCCTAAGTCTGTCTTTACTTTTAAAAAGTGTATACTTTTGTGTTTTAATTTTTAAACACCCTCTTGTTCCTTCAATAAAAAATGTTAGTATTCTTATTTCTACTGTTTTTACTACTCTGTTTTCACCTTAGTTTTGCTTCACCATCTGCATTAACTTACTAACATCTGCTAACCCTGCCCTAATCTCAACCCCTTACACCTTACCTTAGGAAAAATTCTTTCCACACTACTACCACTGAAAACACTGCTTACATTTGACATCTGCCACCACACATGCAAGCACTAAATCTATCACTTTCCCTAGCCCTTACTCTAACCTAATCCACAAATAAGCCCCTCCCCCCACCAGTGCGGGATCTTATAGTGCATCTGAAAGCTTAGACACTGGGCAGAGCCTAGATGGCCAATTGAGAGCAGTGAATTTTAATAGCTCCATAAACTAGTATAATATAGGAACATTTTATTATTTTCAAGTTTAAAATGTCAGAAATCTATAGATAAACTACTAAACTACATAAATATCAATTTTGGTGGAGATGTACAAAAATTTTCCTGTCTGGTAACGGAGATATATTGAGTCATTGAATATGAACAACTCGAGGAATTCTCACCCAGTTGCTGCTTTGAAAAAAAAAACTGCAATTGATGACATCTGCCTTACAAGAACTATCTTTGAAGATGGATGTCTTTAAAAATGACTTAGAAAACCTCAAACTAAATTTTCAAAAACAGACTGATACTCTTAAGGAACTCTTATAGCAACCCCATACAAAAATAACAAATAGAGACCTTTCTAAATGACATTGAAGGGAGACTCAAAGATGAAGAATTCCAAAAAGAATTTCTGCTTAAACAGAATACAGGGCTGCTTAACAAAATAGATGACTTAGAAAACAGGGAAAGGAGAAGTAACATAAGGATCTTTGGTTTGCCTGAAAACACTGAAGGTGAAGACATTATTTAATTCTTAACAACCTGGATTCCTGAATTTTTAGACTTGAAAGAGGGACTTTCATTTGGAATTGAAAGGGTCCATAGAGCACTGAGGAAACCTGCTTCTAACTCAACAAATACTCCACCTAGATCCATAGTTATAAAATTTCTTTCATTTCTGGACAAGGAACTAATATTAAAAGCTGCTTGGAGAAAAATCACCCTTAAAATAATCAAAGCCTGATGAGGATTGACAATGATTATTCTTCCAGAATACTAGAAGAAAGGAAAAAAGTCTGGTCAATAATAAAACTGTTGAAACAAAACAATATTAAAGCACAGCTGGCCTTTCCATCCAAGATAAAAATACTTTTTGCCAGTGAGATGAGAACTTTTAATGACTTAGAAGAAGCTACTGTAGTCATCAAAAACAACAACATGGTGTCTATCCCAGAAGAAATAGAATGGATGGCCCCTACTCTTAAAAGAATAATAAAAAAAAAAAACAAATCTTTGGAATGATGCTAGAAAGAAGAGACAAAAAAATGATTCCAAGATAGCTGTCCCAAAAAAATAACTCTTACAACTACATCTCTCAAACTATCAACTGATATGGTACATCACTTGTCATCTGTTTTTATTTTAAAAAGAAGGGTTTCTTAAACAACTGAGAAACAGTAATGATTTATTCAGAATGTTCAGAGTCCAATAATTCTTCACAAACAAAGGTAGGTCAAGATGGGTTACTATTTGCATTATATATAAGGCAGACAAAGCAACATATAATACAAACATAAAAGTTTCTATTCCCCTACTTGAACTCAATGAATACGTATCTTGTTTATTTTTCATTGTTTTTACTTACAATAATTTAAGTAATTAATTAACTAATTCAACAAGGTACCATTCATCAGAGTTCAGACTCAAATGTAACAAATTAGCATCACATATAATAGCAGTAACAGAGTATTTTGAAAGAAAAATGCGGTTATGGAGACTAATGCCTTCTTCAGTTAAAGTATGATTTAGAAATGTCATGTATATCCTGGTTAAATAATAGTAGCAAGCTCTTACTACAAATGTCATCATTATTCTGTCTAAATATAGTTAATATCAATTATGGCAGGTATCACAGCTGTGAGTGCTGTTAGATCAATCCTAATATGGTGTGCGTGGATGCAGCCGTGTCTGGCAGCTAGTACAAATGTCATTATTATTCTATCTAAACATAATTAATATCATTAATGGCAGGTATCATAGCCTCGAGTGCTGTTTGATTAAGCCTGACTTGGTGTACGTGGATGCAGCTGTTATATGTTGCCGTTTTCATCTCTGGGAAGCTGTGGGTTGTGGCTTGTGGTCAAGGTTTACTGATGCTTGTGAATTAGGAAGAGACATTTGATGTTTTACCCTGGATCCAGGGGAAGGGGGTGGATAGAATAGAACTGTGATTTGGGATATTTTGGCAGAGAATGGTTTATTTGTACATCTGCTGAGTGAGAGGTGGGAGTGCTGGAGGAGTGTGTTGTCTCTTGTTGTGGTGGCTTGTTGGGAGTTTTTTTTTTTATCTGTTTGCTCTCTGCTCTTTTCCTGGCTGCTGCCTTGCTGAACAGGAGGGAATTTAGGCTTGAAGTTGCAGTGAAGTGAAGCTTTGCTTCAGGTGCATCGTGAGCCTCTGGTATGCAGTACACAGACACACTAACAGAAATAGACGCCCCCAGGTTGCTATGGTAACAGGGACAGAGTGACAGTAATGCTTAACAGCTCTGAGGAGCCTCAGAGATAATTCTCAGCAATGACGTTTTTGGTTTAAAAAACTATATATATGTATATATAAAATAAAAGTGCTGTTTTAAACCACATGTATACATATTGATTGTCTCCCAACACTTTGTTTAGCTCATTAAGTTGATTCTTGATAAAAATAAATAATAAGTGCAATTTTTATATTTAAAATGTATTTTGGTCCAAACACATTAAGGACTTACATAAGAGTGGAAGTCTGAGTTATTGTGAAAGACTAAGAGCACTTGGTCTTGTGCAGTACACTTTGCAATGGTCTGGCAGGTGAGCTTGCTTGAACATGTTGGTCATATGGGGATAGCTGATTCTAGGGATGTTTTGGGTCACCATGAAGTGTTGGAGAGCCATTGGATTTTCTTCATGGAAATATCTGTGGGAATGTGTTGAGTGGTTCACTTGTAGAGTGGCCACTGCATGGAATGGGTTGGTAAAATGGAACAGGACAAATATTGGTTTGAATATTTTAAGAACAGCCTGGAAATACACCACATGAATTAGTGAATGGTATTCTGGCAAAACTGGATGGCCATTATTTCCCGTGCTTGAAGTACTGATATGTGTGTATGTAAGGATGGAAATATGCTTATAACAAATAATAAACTAGAATGGTCTCATAATTTAAAGTCTATGGACTGTGTCATCATGCTTGAAAGGAGCTAATAATAAGAATAAATATTACAGCTTGCGGTCTCTCAAATAACTAAGCAACAGCCAAAAAATACCACACACAATAGCTATGTAATGTATGATTTTAGTAAATCTAGACATAAAATATATAATCATCATATAAGATGAAAGTCTGCTGAATTTAGATATTAAAGACACAATTTAATAGCATGGGCTTGTGTATAATAACACTACTGTCTTATCATAAATGACATACACTACACTGAACACCAAGGGGAAGCATGTTGATTTTCTTATATAAGTAATTATGCATAACAAGTTATGTAATTGCTTTCATTTGAATTGCAGTTTTTGTAACCCATCTTGACCATATACAATACTTAAGCAGATACCAAGATAACTAATGTTTTATACATGTCATTAAACTGACAGTTGTTCAAGAGAAACAGTAGTAGCCTGAACTTGAAATTTCACAGAATGTAACAATCATATTCTGAACAAATAGTATTAAATTGACAATAGACACTCAGTTTAATAACATGGGCTTGAGTATAATAACACTACTGTTTTAACTTGTTATAAATTACATACACTGTATTGAGCATCAAGAGGAAGTCTAAAAACTTTCAGTATATGCCATAAAATGGCAATTTATGAATATGGAAAGGGAACTTGTAATCATTAATCACAATAAGTGAATTTGTTGTTTCTAACCTATAATTTCACTCATTTTATAATAAGAAATGATGGATATGAAAATCCTTATGTGTAGGAAATGGGGGGGAAGAGGAATTCACTGATAATTAAAATGCACTAACTTTCATCAATGTTTACATAAAACAAACTTGATGTTTTAAGTAAGTTAGCAACAAAGTGATTACTTAAATGCTGGCAATCAGTGAAATATAACTTCTGATATATCCAGCAAAATATATTGTATTATAAACATTAGGTATAAATATTATTACAATCTATTTATATTAAGCAATAAGTTTTGAAAGACTTCATCGATTAGGGTGAATATGTTAAATAATTATGTGCTATAATCTTTTACTGAGGTTTTATATATGATGCATACTATTTTACTATGATTGAATTGCTTGTCATCTATCTTTCATGTAAATATGAATTGCTCACACAATAAGTAGACATTTATATTGTATTAGAATTGTCAATCCGTGGTGGTGGTGCTGTGGTACCGTTGTCACCTCACAGTAAGATGCTGTCCGGTTCGACTCACAGAGCGTCTTCTGCGTGGAGACATGCGTGAATGGGCGTACCTTCGTTGAAGGTTGTGTGACAGGGCTGGCAACTCGGTACGTAAAAATCAACTGCCAATCATTAGCGGACCGGAGTTCCGCTGTGGTGACCCCTAACCGGGAAAAGCCGAAAGTCACAACAACTATATCTGTTCAAAATAATATAAATATTGCTTATTCCTATTACAAATATTCTCCATATGATAATTCAATTTATGGAGCTTAGATGTTCTGGATTGTCAAGGTATGAGTGATGATTTGATGGACTTAAGTTTATCCATCAGATTAGGAATGACTTTCATTCCATGGCTTGATAACATTTATTAATTGAAATTTATTTCACAAAAACATTTTTAGTATGCCTGACCAAAACATTACTTTATTGGTAAACACTCAAAGTATAAAACTAATAATTTCCTTTAAAAGCTGAAACATATACTTTACAGTTTTCAGAGGAAAATATTTAAACGTCACAATAAAACAAAAAAACTACATGGTCTAAATAACCTAAGATGGATTTAACTTTATTATCTTTAAATACCAATGGCTTAAACAATACTAGAAAGAGATCAAATCTTCTGAAATATTTAAAACTGAACAAAGCACAAATTGTCTTCCTTCAAGAAACTCATTTCAGGACAAATGACAATTACAAATGGAATCCTAGGGAATATATGATATTGGCGCAATCCACTTAAAAGACAAGGACAAAAGGGGTAACAATTTTATGGAAAATAAATGTGATTAACCCATAAATCATTTATAAGTATGAAGATAAAGAAGGCCTTATGGCATTAGTAATAGTTAAATATAATAAAATATGGACCCTAGCCAATCTATACTGGTTCCCAGGCACTGGATCAGGAACTGTTAAAAAAAAACACTTGGATTTAATTTCCAATAATTATAAAGGCAACTTAATAGGAGGAGATTTTAACTGCATATTTCATATTTCTGAAAGTACAAATAAAAGACTGCTGCATACATCTGCTATATCAAAAGCTTTAAATAAGTGAGTAGAATTATTTCATCTTGTAGATACTTTCAAATTTAAAGAAGATAAATCTTTGTTTTCTCATCAAGATCACAGATTTGTTACCCAAACTAGAATAGATAAAATATTTCCTGCCCATGACTTGCACTCTAAAATCATTAATTTCTCAGTCACTCCCAGCCCCTTTTCAGACCACAATTCACTGATACTAAAACTTCAAAATGGGTACAAACCATTCATCTTTAACTCCAGATCTCCAGCATATATAACTGAGTTCAAACCCTGGTTATTATCTGAATTACAGTTCTTCTTAGATATTAATTACACCACAGAGATAAATAAAATAATGATATGGGACTCATTAAAAGCTTACATATATGGTAAAAACCCTAACTTAGTATAAAAAAAATCAGAGAACGGGATTCTGAATTATTAGATCTACAATCCAAACGTTTGTCAGTAAAATCTGAAAAAATCTAAATCATTAGGAGATGAAAAAGAAAGTAGAAGTATTAAACAATAACTACAATGAAATTCTAACACAAACTAGTTTAGCTTTAGAATAACTAAAAATTAATACCTTGGCCACTTCTCCCAAATATCTACATAATGTATCCACAAGAATCAAAATACAGTCCAAATCTAATAATATTAAAAGTATCTTCCATGAAAAGAAAGGGGAAAATGTCTCAGATATAGGTGACATTCTTGATGCCTATAGAAATCACTATATGGAACATTTCCAAAAAGAAAATATACATATTGATCAATTAAATCTAGATGAAGAATGTTCTGATATAAAAAAAATACCAGAACAATTAAAACTAGATCTGCAAGCATCCATATCCTACAAAGAAATTACAGATACAATAAAAGAAGGTAAAAAATAATAAAGGTCCAGGTATAGATGACATAATTATGGAAATATATACATTTTTTCTTTCAAAGATACTATTCCTCTTCCATAAAACTCTATTAGAAATTCAGTCGCAAGCTTTAATATCACCCTTTTGGGAATATTCCTTAATTACACCAAGCCTAAAGGAAAACAAATCCCAAAACCTCTCTACTTTATATAGACCTATATCATCATTAAATAATGACTATAAGATATCTGTGACAATATTAACTAACAGAATGAAAATACCACTATCCAAAACAATAAATAATCAAACTGGATTTATACATCATAGACACACACATGATAATATTAAAAGGTTAATTTCTCTTATAGATTATGTTAATAAAGAAAATAAACACTCATAAGTGCCTTAGATATAGAGAAAGCATTTAATTCCCTAAATTGGGACTATTTATTCAAAATGTTGGTGTTATTTGAATTTCCTCCTTTCTTTGTTCATCTATTAAAGAATATATATACAAATAATTTAGCGTATGTTAAGCTAGGTCCTTTCACCTCTGAATCTATACATATAATAAAGGGTACTAACCAAGGATGCCCCATGTCACCAATTCTATTTGCTTTGGCTATTGAAATATTCACAGATTCCATATGTAACAATGCAAAAATCAAAGGATAGATGTTTATGAACAATACAATTCTAAAGTAATGCTCTTTGCTGATGACATATTATTAACATTATCCAATACAAAAGAGACCTTAGAAGAATTAGATATTTTAATTGACACCTTTTACAGGACTTCAGGACTCCATTTCAGTAAATCAAAATCAAAATTTGTATTTTTAAATAAGAAATAATTGCAGACAAAGAGGAATTGCATTATAGGAAAACAAGAATCTACCTTAAAATATCTAGAAATTGAGTTATGTAAGGATAATGAATTAGTCTCAAACTACAATATCATCAATACAATTAAAATCTCTGTGGAAAAGTGGAACAAAATAATATTAACATTTGAAGATAGACTACAGTTTATAAAAATGGTTTTATTACCCAAGATTCTATACATATTTTGGCAATACAATTGTTACTAGAAAGGAATATACTCAAAGAAACTCATGCCTAATAAAATTTTTATGGTTTCCCAAAAGAAACAGAATAGCTTTAATACATCTTATCAGACCATGGAAACAGGGAGGATTAAACTTTCCTGATAGTTCTCTATCTAAAACAATCTCAGATTGGATAAGTCCAAATTATTCTGCAAATTGGAAAGAATTGCTAACTGTAATATCAATAAATGAATTTGATTTACAAAAAAAATTTCAAATAACAGATAAAAACAATTTATCATGGCACATATTATAAATTAGTATGCAATATAACATAACTAAGTCAAACTAAAACTCATATGATTAATTATTACATTGACTCATTTAGGGAAATTATTAATGCAAATATAGATTTAAAAATCTGGTTTGATCTTTTAACACCATTCATAGTTACAAAGAGCTATCCACATAAAATATACAGAGAAATAATTAATTCCTGGGAACAGAAAGGATTTGTTTGTTGGTTTCAATGTATCAAAGAACTAAAAGTGCTAGATATGCAGACAATAGAAACAACATACAAAATTCCACAACAAGATTGGCTAACTATGCAAAGCATTCTGATGTATTCACAAGATTTATGCAGAATAATTGGTAATTCTTCATTTAAAGAAATACCTCAACTTAAGAAATACCTATATGAAATCATATATAATGATTATGACATGGGAAATAGTATTTTGGAATTTTACAAGATATTGATAAATTATAAAACAACACCCAAATCCTCATATTGGAATTGTATAACAAAAGGGCACTCATTATAGCTAACTGAAGAAATTAAATCCAATATTTTATTATTAACAACACATACATCCTTTATACAATACTGGGAAATTTTTAATTGGAAATGCTTGCACAGAGCATTCTTAAGTCCAGATAGAATTTCTAAAATTAATTCTTCCACAAAGGGAATATGTTGGAGGTGTGAACAAATACACAAAGCAGATTGGAATCACATTTTTTTCGACTGTGTTAAAATTAAGCCATTTTAGAATGGTATTAAAAACTTTTTACAAGCTTTATTTATTTATTTATTTATCTATTACTATTAAATGTGTACGAAGGTTCCCATTTGAATGAGTCAAATATGTATCTAGTATGGACAATACTTGCAATCTCTAGGAAGTGTATAACAAGAAGATGGAAAACAAACACAGTACCAGCTTTGGAAGACTTCTGCAGCCTACAGAAGACCACAGTATTGTTGGAAATTAAAACTAAAGAATCAAGGATTCATCCTAAGCCATTTATTAACAATCCATGGAAAAAAATCTTATCATTGATTGACACTTTACAATAACTGAACACATACACTCTAATAACTGGATTGTTATACCTATAAAGTAATTGTATATATTGAGCTCTGTTATAATGTCAGGCTGATGTAAATAGTGTACATAGTTATTTAAGAATTTGTATATAAATACTATGGAATTTATTCAACTGTATTTGAAAAACAACATTTTTTTTGTGAAAGCTTAGACATTAAAACACAATCCCATTTTTAAAACAAGCACTGAGTCTGCTTCCTTTTGACACATCCTGTATTCAAAACTGAATGCCTTTAATCTGTTTCCGGAGTTAGTGCACTGTTGACAGAATTAACTGTTCAAAGTGAAGTACACCCATTTAGATACAGAATTTGTAACCTTTTTTATTTGATTTAAACTGCACGATTTCACTGACATTATCTTGTACTAGCTTTTGTATCAAATCCACATTGTAGAATTTTCTGATTAATTTCCACGTTTATATCGAGTAGAATCACAATTTAATATCTTGTAATTTTTGTTCTGTACTTAGACCCCAATCATTAGAATATGTTACTTTGCAATTTGATTTCCCAAAGCCTGTTAACTTAACACTTCATTGCCAACTCAGTTATTTTCTTCAGTTCTATGAAATTTGTATCCTTATTTTGGTTTACTTTGGTCTATCTTAGTTTGCTCTTTTTTTATTCTCTGTTTTCTGTTTCTCTGTTTTGTATCAATGTTGTATGTGGTTCTCAGGTGTGCAAACACTGTAACTGAAATTTTTCATTTGTAACCTCTTTTCTTTGTTTTGTGTTTTTCATCTCCTTCATAAACTGATACATTTTGTATATCCTTTATTTTACTACACTTACTCCCACCTTCTGTTCCTGTGATCATTTCTACTCATTCATTTTTTTTTTCTTAGCTACCGTGTTAATTAACGGTCTTAATTCTGTATTATTACTGCTACTTTCATTGCCTATTACTGTTACTAGTGGGGCACTACTTCTGTCTGCAGCAGCAGTTATATACACCCTTTGTGAAAGGTTTTCCTTTACTGCTTCCTTACAATAAGAATTTGCAGCAGCCTTATGCAAGTCTTGTTGCAGTTTTCTTGTACTTTTCTAGTAGCATTGATGTTACTGCCTTGGACAAGAGAAAAAGGAAAAGCACAACATAAGTGCTAGAATTTCAAACCTGTCAACTGCAGATATCATGGGGAAAGTGTCCTGAATGATGCCACTTCCAAGATAATGGTTACCAGTGAAACTTTCATGTATGCAGATCAGCGAGTCTACGTGAAGCCATAGATCTCTGACAGACAACCTTCATAAACATCACTATATGAAGAGTAGCATTTGGACAAATCTGAGTCTTTCCTTTAATAATAACCCTCAGTGTCTGCAAGTGCTAGTAGGGACTTCAGTCTATGTATGTCTCCCACTATGGCAGATGATACAAACTGAAGCATAGCTTAGGCTCAAATCTTGGTGGTTGCATGTAAGGGTTACTTAGATCCAGTCTTTGTAGTCAGATGTACACAAGGTTGAGATCCCTACTCCCACAGTCTCACTAGACCAGTAAAGTCCAATGACCTGGGCTAAGAGGGGTCCATTGAGACTTCCCTTTCAAGGGCACAGTTATGGGTGTGGTTGTTAAATCTTTGAAGTGTGGAAGGAGTTTAAAATACTGGCACAGGAATGGATGAACAGACATATTGCTTGATGTAAATATCGAACCTGGGATAGCAGGTGCACTCTAGAGTATTGGATTTTCGTTTTTCAATGTCCTGTGCATTCCCATCACTGGCATATGTATGGTCATGGGTCTGGAGTTGAAAATGGTTGGGGGATATCCACCCCCCCTCCTCTCATGATTCTGAGAGGTGCATAAGCAACCAGAGGTTTTATCTTAAGTTAATAGTTAAATATTAGGCTGTCAGTCTGCAGACTATTACCTGCCTAGCTTATAACCAGTCAGTGACCAAAGGTGAGAGTCAGACCCTGTATCTCATATATGTGAGGTAAACAACTTAACTATTACTCCAGCCCCCAGCCTCTTATCCCACTCCCTGTTATCTACAAGCTCTATGTGAGTAATGACTTTTTCCCATCCAAACAAGACCCTACATTTAAGAATTGTATTTTATATAAAAATACACAAACACACACATAAATAAATAAATTAATATATAAATATATATATATATATATATATATATATATATATATATATATATATATATATAGGTTCCTATCAAATAACCGAAGATGCATTTTGTCGAATGCGTCTTGGTCAAACTTGAAATGTCGAAAAGGCAAAATGATGAAGCGCCATATAAGCGAATTCTTTCCCCGGGAAAGAAATTGCTTGGCTGCTTTGTCACTTTGCCATTTTCGGCACTGTAGTGCGATAGTAGGAGGGTAGGAGGGGTGTGGGTGGCACACTTTATGCAATGCGTTAATGTCCCTTTTTTTTTTTTTTTTTTTTTCGGGAACAGCAATTTTTTTTTCCCCTGGGAAAAAAAATCACTGTTCTGGTTGTTCATTGTCTTGTGAATTCAAACTTTAGAGTTTGATATAACAAAGTTCAATCATTTGTTATAATATAGACCTATATATATATATATATATATATATATATATATATATATATATATATATATACATATATAGGTATAATATATATATATATATATATATATATATATATATAGGTATAATATATATATATATATATATAGGTATAATATATATATATATATATATATATATATATATATATATATATATATATAGGTATAATGGAAAAGAATGAAAGCCCACTGACCTAAAGACTGAGACAACATCACTGAATCTTTATTTAAACAACGCCTCACATAACCAACAATTTACCCATGGAAAGGAAGTGGATCATCAACAATGGTAAGAAACCATATGGAAGCACTCCAAACCCAGACAAATTGGGGGGGGCTTATGTTTCCCACATCCCCCTAATTAATTATTCCAAATGAAAGATCATACTATAGTGGGGTAAAAGGCAAATGTCCAAATGTTGGCCGACAATATATAATGGCAATAAGTGTACTCAAGTGTGAGTATGGCTAGCACAGTATTTTGCACTTAGCTGTCTTAGTTTGCTCAAGCAGGCTTCACACTTGTCATCAAATCACACCAGCTGTGGGTAAATCCTATATTACTACACCTTAGCAAGAGTTGTAGTCATTAAAATCACCTTGCCAACAGCCCTGATTGTACTGCAAAAGAGCAAAATAATTAGTAACCCAACCTATAGCTCTTAGTCTGAGGCTGTGAACATACCACTGTAAAATCTATAAAAAGATAGCAAATCATTTCCTTCTCAACTCTTAATAAATTGTTTTCTGCTTCCCTTTGCAGCATGAGGCAAGGATTCACTCTTATCTTCCAAATGGAAATGGCATGTCCTGATCTGTGCTTTTCAGTAATGGCACCAGATTCATTAAATTTAAAGTAATTCAGCTTCAATTTCCCTCAAATTCTCAGCAAACACAGCCAGTTATGAATACACAACCAGTTATTACAACTTCTTATGAAAGGCTATATCCATTATCAGTGCATAGCAGTCTTAAACATTAAACATACATGCACATTTAAAAACACACACAGACATGTATATATAAAACACACACACTTTACATTAGATACCTTAGAAAGTTGTACATAAAACTTCTATAATAAAACTCTCTTTAAAGACTTGGGTTCAGCTGTGTGTGACATCTGATGTACAAACTTCATATTCCTGAATGCAATGCAGCAACTTTAGTGAAGTATTTAAACTTTGCATACATTTTAACCAATATATTTCAAACAGCAGCTTTTGAGGTATACAGTTTTTTTTCCTAAAAAAAAAAATTTAGTTTACTGTTTAATAGTTAAAGTAAAAAATGAAACATCCACCTAAGTGGGTATTAATGTAGCTGGAATTATTCTGGCAAACAATTTCATGGTCACAGTGGGTGACTAGTACCATTCATGCAATAGAAATCAGACATGGTTAGGGATTTCAGTGCCTCTTGTAATGTCACTCAGTGGGCCCATCTGGATAGAATTTGTCAGTCTCACTAGGATTTAAGGCACTCTGGGTAACCTCATGACTCATTCAGACTGAGTACTTCCAGCTGTATATCAGCTAACTGCAGCAGTACATTTGATGGATGTGGTGTTCTTTATTAACTAAGGACCTCATTATCCTTGGTTCAAACAACTCTGTATAACTCTCTGATGTGTTCCAGTCTAGTTCATACTCCTCAAGCATGATCTATATATCTTAAGTTGCATCTCACAGTAGTGCAATCATCTCTGTGTAAGGTTGTGGTTCATTTGCTTTATCTGCAGCTATTTTCTACAAAGGATCTGAGTTGATAGTTGGTGGTAATGGTTTTCTGTTCCAGGATGGTTTATATATTATGCTAAACTTATACATCAAACATGCTTTGCAATGTCCATGTTGATGTTGGACCAACATACTATACATATGGGCTCTTTCACAAGACTTCCTATACGTGTATCTGCACTTTGACATGTTGTAAAGAATGTACAATGATTTTGTGCTGGTACATCAAAAGACCATTGTTTTCAGACAGTTGTGCTCTAACAGTATCATTTTTACAAATTAGATGTTTTGTTTGATCCAACGGTTATTCCATCTATTCCTTAAATATTTAATTACCAACCTTTTCATAGTTACTGTATGATTTGCTATGATGTTTGCACATACACAGTAATGCCTTGTTTGGCATCACATTGTGTGAGATCGGCTACTGGATAACTTAACATGAGAGTCACAATTGTTTGCTTTCTGGACCTATGGATTGCTCTGGAATTGAAATGTCACTGTATTATAAGCAATTGCTGAAATGTTGGCAATACTTTGCCTAAATCATAGGAATTAATTATGGTTAGTCTCGAGATGAAAACTGTCAATACATATCCTGAGAAAGTTTCTTATGATCACACAGTCACAGGGCACACTTGTTCTATTTATGAATATCTTTGTTCAACATCAGTGGAACAAAAAAGCAGTAAGCATTAATTTGGAGGTAAAAGCAACACCTAAGCCAGAGCTGCTGGTAATCAAAATTTACAGCAGTTGCTTTTATGACATCATAATAGACAGACGCTGGGGCAGACATCAGCATTTGCTTCACTTTGCTGAAAGTTTGGGCTTTAGCATTACCCCATAACCAGTATGCATCTTTCTTTAGTATCTTTTTACGTGGATGCAGCATTGTTGACAAATATAGTAAAAACATGCACAAGAAAAGTTATCATGCCTAGGTTTTGATATAGCTTAGCTACAGATGCTGAATGCATCAAGTTTGATACAGCTTTGACTTGAGTATCATCTTATTCCACTATTATTTATGCTGTGACCAAAATATTGCATTTCAGGCTTACCAAAGTTTGTCTGCATTTATCTTTAAACTTATTTTTTTAATGGTTTAACGGTGTACACAATATGTATTAAACAAATCTCTAGTCACTCAAAGATTACACCAGGTGTACATGTAGTCTACACTAGGGGTACCTTTATGAATCTCTGTCAATATTTAAAACTGCAAGAAAATCAGTAGGAAAACTAAAATTAGGAAAAAGATGTCAGCTATGCATGTGTTGTCTGTTTACTCAGAATGGTGTGAACTTCCTGTAGGAGTAACTGAATCCTGGGGTATGTCTATATTTGGACCAATATTATATTGGTTGGAGACTGTGGCACACCATGAAAATACCAACTTTATCCCCTTTCAACAGATTGTACATCTCATGTTGAAATATTTCTGGTGCTGAGGTTACACCAAATGGTAGTCTTTTGAAAAAATAAACTTCCAAGTGGAGTACAAGCTTTTGATTATGTCTGATTAGGGGTGTCTGTCAAATTTGAAGCATCTAATGTAGAGAATGCTCTGACACCAGCATGCTTAAATACAGTATCTTCAAGGGTTGTTAGAATGAATCTTTGCTTCATGATGACATAATTTAACTTTTTTAAATCAACACATTTTCACATTGCTGCTGTTTTTCATAACCAGTACCATTAGTTCATTTCTTATTTGTGGTGGTGATGGACAGGTTGACAGATGAGATCAGACAGGAGTCCCCATGGGCAATGATGTTTGCAGATGACATTGTAATTTGTATTGAGAGTATGGAACAGGTTTACAAGACCTTGGAGAGGTGGAGATGATCTCTAGAGAGGAGAGGAATGAAGGCCAGCAGAATTAAGACTGAATATGTGTATGAATGGGAGGACAGGGGAATGGTGAGGATGCAAGGAGTAGAGATGGCATAGGTGGATGAGTTTAAATACTTGGGATCAACACTTCAAAGTAATGTTGAGTGTGGAAAAGAGATAAAGAAGAGATGAAGAAGAGAATGCAGGCTGGGTGGAGTGGGTGGCGAAAAGTGTCAGGAGTTATTTGTGACAGATTGGTACCAGTAAGAGTGAAAGGGAAGGTCTTCAAGATGGTATCGAGACCAGCTATGGTATATTGGTTGGAAACAGTGGCACTAGTAAAAAGACAGGAATCAGAGCTGGAGGTGACAGAATTAAAATGTTAAGATTTGCATTGGGTTTGACAAGGATGGACAGGATTAGGAATGAGTATAGTAAAGGGTCGGCTCAGTTTGGAAGGTTTGGAGACAAAGCCAGACAGCAAGATTGCATTGGTTTGGACTTCTACTGAGGAGGGATGCTGAGCATATTAGGAGAGGGATACTAAGGATGAAGCTGCCAGGTAAGAGGAAAAGAGGAATGCCTAAGATAAGGTTTATGAATGTGGTGAGAGAGGACATGCAGGTGGTTGGTGTGACAGAGCAAGATTTAGAGGACAGAAAGAAATGGAAACATGATCCACTGTGGTGATCCCTAATGGGACCAGCTGAAAGAGAAAGAAGAGTACCATTAGTTCTTACTAGTCAACAGTTTCAGTTGCACTTTTATCGCAGCAAATTATTGCATACATTTGAAAATGGTACCCTTCTGAATGTTGTTAAGGCATATGAGACTGTGTCTGGCTTCAGCTTTATCTTTATTGACTCCAATTTTATCTTTATCGGCTCCCATTCAAGTAGACCAACTTCTACAAACATACCTACATTAATTTTATGTACTCGAGAAATTATCCAAAGCCATATTCAGTAGTTCTCTATTCACACACAGACCATTTAGCAAACAGATATAAAATTAGTAATTGTGTGTCTTCCTCTCAGTCCTTGTTAAGGACCTTTATACACACACGAGTTTGTCTGCAGGGCTGTATATTTCTGTATCTGCTTCATGCAACTGCTGATGCTAGCCCCCTGGGAATTCAAATTGCCATTCTGATTCAGTGCTTGGCAAAGCAGCTTCTGAGCCCAGGAAAACAGCTTTCTGAACACTTTAGTGGCTACTACTTTTACTTGCTTGGTTCTACACACCACAGAATAATGTCCCACCTTGTTGCATTCTTGCATTTTAAGCCATATATAGCACACTACTCTGACCTGAGATGTGAATGATTATTACAAACTGAGAATGTGCCACATTTGCTTGTTATGCACATGCTCACTTTAGTCGATATCATGCTTTTTACTGAATCTCCTGTTTTCTATGTTTTACCTCACGCACATCATTTGATGTACACATGTTAGCATTACTTGTATTTACTAATTCAGTCACTCTAACATTCTGAATTGCCTTTTCTAAAGTTAAATTCACTTTCTTTTGTGACTTTTGAGACACTTCAATAACAGCCTGTCTGATCACTATTTTATCTCTAATTTGTTCATCTTTTTGTCAGGTTGAACTTCCCATGTATAAGCATGTCATATAAATGTCTAACAAATGCTTCAACAGATTCTCCCTTAGATTGAGCTCACCAGTGACAGTATTTTTTGGCACAAAATGTTCAGAGCCAAGATTGGTGCTCACAAAATAGTGGGATGTAATAATTTCTACTTACTTGTCAAGCTTTAATGGTATTCAAACATGTGCAAACTTCTGTGGCTGTGATGGCCAGGTAAACAGCTTTGCAAAGTTAAGTTAGTTTTCAGCTTTATGGCTGAAAGTTATTAAAATTACTTTGTTCTGAGGCAAAGTGACTGTGTGTGTGTGTGTGTGTGTGTGTGTGTGTGTGTGTGTGTGTGTGTGTGTGTGTGTGTGTGTGTGTGTGTGTGTGTGCTAAAATTGGCATACTTTGACCTCAGTAGAACTTAGCTTTTTGGCACAGTTTCTGATCTCGCATGAGTTTGAATCTCACTTCTGACACCACAACAAAACTCTACCTGACAATGACAGGTCCTAAGCCGTGTTGAATAACAGTGGTGCTAGACTCAGGATTTCAAATTAATGATACAGCTTAACTTCACATACAATGCCCATTAACATTACCGACCCTTGTTCTAAAGGGACTGTAAATCTATATGGATATATATATATATATATATATAGAGAGAGAGAGAGAGAGAGAGTTAGTTAGGCTGGCTAAATTCTGAACTTTATTTGTATATCAGTGCACCTTTAACTATCACTTGATAAGAAAGCTGTACATAGAACTACTATCACTGCAACCTCCGCTATTCAAGTACCCTTGGTATAGGACAATAATTGCATTTTACTTGAAAATCAGATGCTTGTCTCTTTATTGCCACTCTCTCTCATTTTTCTCACTCTTTTTCTCTCACTGGCACATGGCCTATGACTTCTGTTTTAAGCTCCACTAAACTTTGCATTCTCTGGGTACTTCATTCCTTGTTCAATTTTAATTATCCCACTTTAAATCATGGCTTTCCCAGCTGCAGTTTGCAGTCATACATCTTTTACTTTGGCAATGCCATTTTCATCTGTACAGCTTATAAATAGCTGTAGCTAGATTATTGGGAGTGGAATTCCTTGTTTACCAGGGCTGATATAAGCTCCTGTTTTCCCAAAACGTGCCTTATATTCCTTGGTTGAGAAAGTAACAGACATCTTTTTAGGATCCACGTAAACCATTTTAATTATCCATAGTTTAATAAACATTATCTGAAAACTAAAATAACTCTGTACAACTGAATCTCTAATTGTTTTTAACAGCAATAGTGAAAACTACACCTGACAGGCTGTGTTTCTGCTTTTGCATCAGCCCACCCTACCAGTATCTTTGACCAGAGAAAAAGTCCTTCACAATTTTTTAATGATGATGGGGGCCTGAATTAGTTGGATACCATAGTATTATGTCAGCATGGCACTTCTTGTTCAGTTAAATTATAAAGGACAGCCTATGTAAGAGTTGAAAGGTATTGCATTTCTGACAGTGAGCATGGGCAAAACTTGGGGAATTGTACTACACAATTTTATCTTTTACATCCACACTTGCTCTATTTCTAGAGAAGAGTTTATCAACCCAGTTGATACCAACAGATATCTTTTAATCCATTCAGTGTTGAAGTATTGTGAGAGCTGCTGTGGATGCATCCTGTGTGTAAGAAATAAGAAAAAAAGAATACAAATGCAGGCTGATTTCTAACAACAAAAACCTTGTGAACTGACAGACAAAATTTCCTTATAAATACATTAACAATGCAGCAACTCCATCTACGTTAGTCGGAAGTGTGAGGTCCACTGGTGTGCATTCCAGCAGTGAGAAATAATCTGAGATTCAGAAAGAAAACTTGCAAATTGTAAAACCCATATAATACGCAGAGAGGTCCCATGAAAATAGCGTAAACGCATGCGCACTATTAATAAGACTGTGATGATGTAATTCTCTTTCAGTAAGATGAACTACAAGTTTATTAAGAAATGAGTCAGAGTTACACAATCCTGACTCCCTATCAGAAGTGTGATTCATGACACTTCAACAAATAAACAGTGATTCTAACAAGAGAACAGTGAATTCTGAACCATACTGTTATATCTTTCAAATGTTTTTGCAATAAGCTTTGTTCTCTGTAGTGCCCACTATGCTGCTGCTGCTGGTCTATAGTAATTCCTGAGATATCTGCTCCTGCAATTAAGAGGAAATTCTTTCGGATATTGCAACCTTGGACTTGACATATGTTCCTCTCATTTACAGAAAAATGTCTGAATTTCGAGGACCTCAGTTATTGTTTGGACTTCCTGCAGGCATCCAGCTATACCTGTTCATTCATTAATCAAACTTGTGAATGATGTTTCTTGCACAGCTGTTAAAGCCAAAGGCAGTTAGGTACACACTCTCCTACAATTATTTTTCTGATAGAAACCATTCTCATTTTTAGCATTAAGAGAAATTTACGCAGTAACTCCTATCAGATGCTACAAGAAACTAAGGTTCCCAGGTAACTCATGCTGAAAATCCCTACACTAAAATGAAACAACGCAATCACTCAGTTTGAGAGGTGTATGATTACAACCCCCGATCTTGCTTTGCTGATAACAGTATGTGCTATTCCCTAGCGCTCTTCAAGGTAAGGTCTGGTGTCCCATTATAATATCCTGATTTTAAAAGTCAGATAAGTTTTTTGTGCTTAAAGCACTTTATAGGTTCCCCATGAAACAGCTGTATACCAGCTTGACCACTTCTGACAGTTCTTAAGTCACTTCCAGGGCTTATGTTTGTGTTGACACATGCAAAACATCTGTGTGATATTAAAATTATTACACAAAGGTGTTACCAAGGTAAGAACCAATGATTATATTATAAAGAAAATATAGGCAGTCCAAAAGGTGGTGTAAGCAGTGACAGTTTACTAGCTATATTCATGTTTATTTCAAATACTGTCAATGAGAGCCATATACAGAGGAAGGGATGACTACAAAATGTATAAAAATAGTGGACTGTAATCAAAGCTAAACTACATGAGACAGAACATTTTTCCTACTACATAATTACAATGAATCATTCAGTGGATAGGCTTCTAAGCATATTCAGCAAAAACATTCCTTTTTTTCTCCCTGTAGTGGACTGTATGACTTTTATCTAACTAATTCTGATTCCCTAATGGTAAAAAAAAAAAAATCATCCTTTGGTTTATCCATACAGCTACAGTTTGAAGGTAAGAAAAAAGGGAGAAAGAGTGGTGGAATTTCCGTATCTAAATATGTTTCATACCCAACCACACAATGTTAAACAAAAATGTACAGTAAAAAATCATGCATTCATTTTCATTCAGACATTTAAATATTTCTGCACAGGAACTTCGCATAATGCTTATCTAGCATTGTATCTAGGTGGGCAGGATAACTTTCTAACTAGCTTAGACTGCGATAATACATTAGTGGCAAAAAATCAGCTAATTTTATCTTATTATTAGGTACTCTATCTTACTATTAGCCGCTCTGTTTCTCTCTCTTTCTAGCTTATCTATGGCATATTCCAATCACCTCAAGTTACAACCACACAAATGAATCTGCCAGATACTAAAATGCAAGAATGTTATTAAATCTTGTTTGATTTAGTTGGTCTATAAAATGTACTATTCCCATTTAAAACAGTTCTCTATAGATGTCAGTAAATGTTTTATGTTATGCTACATTTCCTTAGCCTTTTTAAACTGGCTGTAGAAAAGTCAGTGCTGCAATGACAAACTTTTCTTTTTTTATTTCAACATCATAAAATTATGATTTAATATCAAAAATACCATATCACTCTCAGAACGCTTGGAATAAACACCAGTAGCATATATTTAGCTATTAGTAAAATAAATACCTTCAAGAAACAAATTAGAATCAACTAAATTAATGTGGAAGTGAGATGCTGTTACTTCTTTTGCAAACTGTTTCATTTTTGTCCATGTGAGGCTAATCTGTAGCTTATCATTTGGTATGCAATGACATACATTGCTAACAAGTAGCCTTCCTCAGTACACACTAGAAAGTTCTTATTTTTGTAAGATCATTGAAGGGATGGTTTTGGTTTGTAGGACACCACCTTACACAGTTAACAATGTTAATTTTTTTATGATACAAAAATGTTTTTTATGTAAATTAATTAAGCAATAACCCACATCTGGGTGTGGGCAATGCTAGATTTAACCACGGTTGGTTTGATCATAAGGGCGAAGCCCGAGTGACCAAACAAAGACAACTGTCGGTATAGTCTGTTTAACTTTTGATTTGTTATAATTTTAAAGTATACTACTGAATTTAAAAAACAACATGCTTATTTCATTTTTCACATAGGTAAAATACACAATACATAGAGTCATAATTATATTCTATTTATATACACAGATATCTCTTTCTCCGAATGTTATGCTTTCATCACTTGAAATGCTCAGAGAAAAACAAAAGCAAGCATTATTGGGAATTAAATGTGAAATGGTTTCATTAAATCTGTAGTCTGAAGTGTTCTAATATATAGCTAATAAGTGAGCATCATTTAGCTTTTTATGGTATCTACACTGCAAACATTGCAACGTAATAACCAGGTTGTAAAAATACTATAAAATATTTTAATGTAAAATATCTACGTGTTATGTTAATGTCTTTTCAAGCCAGCTCCTTACCTATATTAAGCCCAAGGTAATGCTACCTTGGAGTAACGGGGAATGCTTGGTTTATACATGCTGGAAAACAGCCTTCCATGAAAAGAATGTGTTTATACTTTTCAGTTTTGCAGACTGTGACCATTTTCAATTGGCTATAAGGACAGATGTCACTATACATAACAGTTTACATTTCAATATACTGGCCTGAAACTGTGAAGCGTTATCCTGTACGTCAAAGAACTCAATTTAATGCTCATCTCCCACTACTATGTTTTAACTAAAATCATTAAATAATTGAAACATGCATACATCACTCACTTTTTTGTAGAAATTACCTTTCAGAAACATTCAAGAAATAACTATGTCATAAAATTCAAATGTGCAATATATGACATTGCTACTGTTTCATTGCTTGCAACTATATATTTAATGTTTGAGTGTTTGGAGACCTGCAGTATTACCGTTACAATCAGGTAGCTTATGCATTACAATTTAATAAACTACATCGTATATAAAATAAGCTTTCATAAGTGCACTTGTTCATAGTTACATGCAGAGAAGAAAACAGCATTCCAGAATGGAGATTCAATGAGCTGTCTACATAAACCTATTGATATGTTGCTATTTAAAATATTAACTGGCACTTGGGTGACCTTCAAATGGGAGGTAAGGTGGTAGCCTAGCAAAAATGCTTGCTGCAAGGCACATAGCATGGTGCAATGGTAAATATCTGTTGCTACTTATGGGGTGCTGTGGGCTGACACTATGTTTGTAACTAAAAACGCTTATGTGTTTCAAAGAAATATATGCTTATTTTTAGATCATAATAAAATATGAAATGGAGAGGAGAGACATGGAATAATTGAAAGGCATAAAATGGGACTAAAAAAAAACTAGAGGAAGGGCCTAATGGGTACAATTTAGATGTAATGCAACGCGGTAAAGGTAATCACTATAGATTCATAGGTGTATACTAGGCTACCAACCATTAGGACCCTTAAAAGCCTAGCCAAAAAACCCAAATGTGTCCCACAACCTTGATTTGTATTTGATTTATAGGGCTTGATTTATTGATTGTCTCTGACAATCACAGACATAGGAGCCAGACCACTGGTGAGTTTTCATAGACATAGGAGCCAGACCACGGGTGAATTTTCAGAGACATAGGAGCCAGACCACGGGTGAATTTTCAGAGACGTAGGAGCCAGACCACGGGTGAATTTTCAGAGACATAGGAGCCAGACCACGGGTGAATTTGTAGTTATTCATCCATAGGTTCAAGATGCTCTTCAATAGGGATAAGGGAGGAACTCTGCTTCAGATGATGAAGAGCCGTTCCAGAGAATGGGAATTCTTGACAAACTTCTGTCTCCCCAACATATCATGTTTATGTTGCAAGCAAAATTTAAGTATTTTAATCTAGTAGTTCTGATGCTGTTTGTTTTGTAGATGTGCAAAAGATTTATTAAAACAGGTCCTGGGATGCCCTCTCTGCCAGGCAAAGATCATCTCTCAGAAGTCTGTATCATACCAAGTAAAGAGACAGGGCTTTCAGGCAATCAGTGCAGCACATTGTGCTTATTCTGCTGCATGTGTCTACTCAGGTACATACCAAAAAGAGCATTATACTCCATGATGGGCCTGAGGAGGACTGAGTACAGTGGTATGATGATTTCTCTGGACCTATATGCCATGTCCTTGCTTATAAGCTGAGCAAACAGAAGGATTTTCTTACTACCCTGGACACATGTTGGATAAAGGCATGGTTACTATCTACATGAATTCCTAGCTCAGTTAACTGGTAATCAACCTTTAAGGGTATTTTATAGATAATATAGTTACTCAGAGTGGCAGACTTCCCAAAAGACACTATAATGCATTTCTTGGTATTGAGTTCTAAGGCATGGCTTTGGCACCAAGCATTTGTCTGTATTAGACCTTCTTGAAGAGTATTCTCATCTTGGGGGGATTCAATGGCTGTTCCCAGTTTGTAGTCATCTGCAAAATTGGTTAGCCAGAGGCCTTCAACATTGGCTTTGACATCCAAGAAGCAGATGGCAGAGCTCTGGGAGACTCCACTGGTGCCCAGACTATTTGTGGGGGTAGCTTCACTGATTCTAACCTACTGGGTCCTGTCAGTGAGCCAGATAGCTATTCAGGGGCTTACACCTAGTTCTATATGTTTGTATATATGCAAAGCTGCATTACCAGTAGAAACAATGCATTTACAGCTATATATCTATATAGCTATATATCTATTTATATATATATATATATATATATATATATATATATATATATATATAAATCGATGGTGCAGCGATAGTGTTGTTGCCTCACAGCAAGAGGTTCTCCCGTTCGATTCTCAGCTTGGGTTGAGAGTGCTTTCTGTCTGGAGTCTGCATGCCCTCCCCGCGGTCGAGTGGGCATTCGAAAGACATGCGTTGAATGGGCATGCCTTAGTTGAAGGTTGGGCGTCGGGCTGGCAACTCGACACCATTAAAAAAAAAAAAAAAAAAACTGCCAATCATTAGCAAACCGGAGTTCCGCTGTGGCGACCCCGAACCGGGAAATGCTGAAAGACAAACAAACAACAAACATATAATACATATTTTGCTACTAGAAAAAAAAATCGGTCTCTCCAGTCTGCCTGGCTGCTTTAGGTAGCATCCTCTAACTGCCCCTAATGCCTTTTGACTCTCTATTTTACTCTTAACCATTCATTCTGTAAAACTGAACAGTATAAACAAATTGGATCCGTCCAGATTGTGAGCATTACAAATTTACAAAACTCCAAAGTGATTTATTATGGATATAAAGCTGTACTGGAGAATAATAAAGTTGAAAAAAAAGATAAAAAGCAGCTAGAGATCCGTTCCTGTTTTTTATCTGTTTGTTGTTTTCGGACCTCTACTGCACACGTTTATGGCAAACATGGATCTTGAGTTGGATTACAATCCGGAACCGAGGCGATTGACTAATGAGCAACAATGGACAGCTATAACTTCTTGTAAGTCGAACCCTTTATTGGCTCTGGATCTGAATGTACCTGTCCCGAGTACAACAGATACTGACATTCCTAATATAGAACTTTTCAACTCTAGTATGAAAATACTAGAAAATGATTTGTATAAACTGCAAAGAATGATATGGCAGCGTAAGCACTTAGAGGCATGTCTTCATTACAAATTAATTCCAAGAGGGATGCGTATACTGGTTATGCCAACGTATGGTGATACGCATCCGTTGCTTATGAAAAAATGGCAAGACAATATTGAAGCTAGCCACAAACACATGCAACTTCTTATTGACTATTTCGAGCCGCTTGAGGCTGAACTAATTTCTAAGGTCAATGATTTTAATACAGACCTACGAAAAAATTTCTGTAATTCTTTTTGTACACGGAAACTTGACAATATGTATAGTCAGGTAAACACATATGCTATGAAGCTCCAACAAATTAAATCAAGGAAGCTTCAACGTGACTTTAAGGATTTCTCCACCGGCAATGTGTTTGTTTGGCCGAGGAGGTTTGACAATCAGTTCTCAGGGGAGAACACTGGTTCGAACTCAGCGCCTTTGGATCGCACACTTACAGCACCTGCTGCCATTGGTCTAACAACAGCTGAGCCTGGCGCTGTCACTGATACGTCACACGACTCCTTTACCACACCGCCTGAGACATTTGCTTCAGTTACTAGTGCCTCTCTTGCTTCGACACCACTCCCGAATCAAGAAGCCAATAACGCAGCCAAAGTTTCAAGAAATTCTACGGGAGCTATTAGTAAAAGGCGTAATGATGATAACACTCCTTTTTTACCCCTGCCCATAAGGAAACCAACATATGCAAAAGGAAGAAGAAACAGCTGGGAGAGCAGGAAAAGAAAGCTATCTGGAGAGATGAATGCCTATCAACCAAGAAGGCAAAGGCAGTAAGCACGCTCTACTTTAATTTATCGGACTATTCTTTGAATGATAGTGACATTGAATTGCTTAATAATGGTCTTTCTTTTGTCCCTTCACGAGGAAGTACATTATCTGATATATTAATTGACTTGCGCTTTTTTGCACGTGCAGTTAGTCTGAAATTGTTTTTTAATAAAGACATGAACACTGCTACGCATAATGCTGCTAGTACTCCCACATATAAGAAGAAAAGTTCTTTTATACCAACTATGCCAGCTCATATAGATTCTTTTGTTAAACTATGCGAAACAGACTTTTATAGTTATTTTTATAATGGTACAAGAAAATGTGCGTTTTTTAATATGTCAAGCAATAACATGAATTCGCTACGAAATCTGAGCAATGATTATACACTAACTTTCAGGCCAGTCGATAAAGGAGGAGGCTTAGCCATTTTTAATACAATTGATTACAATGTTTTAATGAGTAATATGTTGGAAGCTGACAATACATATCTTTTAATTGATCAAACTAAGTTTAACTCTATCATTAAAACTGTTAAAGATGATATGTATGACATGTTAATGTGCACCCAGATATCGAATACTTTATATGACTTTTTTTCTATTGAGCACCCGGTAGTACCTATAATCAAAGGACTACCAAAAATGCACAAGGAGACCTTACCACCACCAATGAGGCCGATAGTGTCTGGTGCTAAATGGGTCACTGAAAACATATCAATCTTCCTAGAAAAAACGTTAAGACCCCTAGTAGAAGCCATCCCTACGATTCTTAAAGACACGTACCAGCTTATAAATTATTTACAGTCTTTGGACTTTGAGTTTAGGCAGGATAAACATCTTTTAATCACAATGGATGTGCAGAGTCTATTTACTTCAATCCCTAACGATGTTGGGATTGAAGCCATACGTGATTTATTACAACATAGTCAAAATTTAAAAGGGAACACTGCCATTTTGGTGTGTCAACTATTAGACATGGTGTTAAGCAACAATGTGTTTGCATTTGGGGGTAAGCTTTACCTTCAGACCTGTGGCGTGGCCATGGGGACCCCCTGTGCAAACACATATGCAAATCTAGTTGTACACCATTGGGAGCTGCATAATGTCTTTACACATTCTTCATTTCACAAAGTTTTGTTATATAAGCGTTTTGTTGATGATATTTTAATTGTTTGGGATGGCTCGGTAGAGGAATTTTATGATTTTAAAACTTACTTAGAAACCACCACCACTTTTCTGAGATTTTCAGCTGAAACTTCTTACTCATCAGTTAATTTCTTAGATGTCAGCATAAATATTAGAAGAGGGAGATTAGTATCCACATTGTTTAAGAAAAAATGTTGGAGGAACACCATTTTGAAATACGACAGTATGCATCCTCGTCATACCTTTAAAGGTATTTTGAAAAGTCAATTTGTTAGACTAAGTAAAATATGTACTGACAAGGATGATTTAAATAGAGAAGCTGACAAAATGGTGAATATGTTCCTAGAAAGAGGTTATAACCATGACCTAGTAATGGAAGTCAGAAACAATGTTTTGCCCTTAGAATCTCTGACTTCACATGATTCTAGAATTGATCGCCAGGCAGTTCATCTTACGAATACTGTTTACAACTATAATCATGCTGATAGAGTATCTTTCATTACGACATACACTAATGACTTCATGAATATTAAGAAAATATTAGTCAACAATTGGAGGGTCTTAATGTTGGATGAACCTACTAAGAAAATAATAGGTAATACTCCTCATATAGTTTACAGGAGTAATAAAAATTTAAAATCCTTACTATGTGACAGAAAGCCAAAATTATCACACAATATGTTAGGCACTAATGATTCTTTTGGAACCTATCCATGTCATAACTGCAATTACTGCAAGTTTATAACTAAAAGTCAAGAATTTGTACATCCAGAACTTGATTTTACGTTTACACCTAGATTTAGAGCCACCTGCAACACCTCTGGATTAATCTATCTAGCTACATGTGAATACTGTAATGTATTCTATATAGGCCTTACCAAAAGGAAACTTAAGAATAGAATAGATAACCATCAATATGATATAAAAAAGAAAAATGATTTAAATGCTTTGGCCAAGCATGTGATATCTAATCCATCGCATTCCTTTGTATTCAGGGTGCTGCAAATTGTAGAGGCCACAGATAGAGGTGGTGACTATATAAATCAGATCGAGTTAAATGAACTAAAATGGATACTTAAACTTAGAGGCCACTGCCCCCCAGGCTTGAACAATTATATCACCATCAGGTCATTTCTTAATAACCGAAGATGACATTATAAAGTGTAGTATAGTTATCATACCCAGCAGTCTTTGTGACATTTAATTATCGGTTTAGTGTTTATTTATTTATTTATTTATTTATATTTTTTCTTTATACATTCATTACTGTGCCTACTTAATTGTTTTTAAGCTTTAAGTTGTATACAATTGCTTTAAGATACACTATACTATGATTCTAATATATTATTTATACAGCCTGAGAATTTATAGAGCTTTGCTTCTCTTACCCTATCTCATAGATAAATTAATTTATTTATTCTATTTCATTAATTCATTTAATTTTTATTTTTATTTTTATTTTAAAAAGTTTATACCATGCATTGACTATTTTGAGCAAGTTAGAGGTGGTTTCTTTGACATAATTCTAATTTTTAATTTTTTATTTCATTATACAATTACAAATATACAATATATTTTAGAAATAGTAAGTTATAATTTACATTTATATTTTTATATGCCTATATTTATATATTTATATATTTATATACTCATTTATACATATTTATTCATATTTATTCATATTTATATATATATATATATATATTTGTATATTCATATATACACTTATTTATTTATTCATATATATATTTACATTAAGTATTTTCATGAATGGAATTGCTTTAGTATATACTGGTAAGAAAAACTTTTATTCAGGAACAATGTGAGCAGCTTTACATTTTAAGTGAGCTGAAAATGCTGCACAAGTTGTCCAATGATTTATGCTGGAATATTTTTGCATCAAATATTTGTCTGGTTGCTTTGTAATATTGTTTTATAATGTGTTTAGAACAGGCAACATTTGTTTCGATGAAATTTCCTGAATTTTTGAATGTTCTTGAAGTGTTATGGTAGAGTTTGTTTCATTCTTTATGTCTGTTTATGTTTGTTTTATAATACATTTTTAAATGAGGGGTTTTTAAAAAACAGTCTTCCTTTAAATTTCTGAATGCTCAAATGCTTTCTTAATTAAATAAGTAGTTAATTGATTAACTTAAGACAACTGTTTATTGGCTGAGCCTCCCTATAAATCTGCAGCTATTTTTTACATTAAATTGTCTGATGAAGCGTATGGTAGCATACG
Source organism: Protopterus annectens (assembly GCF_019279795.1). Lineage (NCBI taxonomy): Eukaryota > Metazoa > Chordata > Ceratodontiformes > Protopteridae > Protopterus > Protopterus annectens. The sequence goes on from NC_056743.1 coordinate 110,990,875, forward strand.
CGAAAGCGCTTACCTTTTGTCTGTTTTTATAAATAAAAAGTAAGATTTTTTAACGTGGAGAGTCGGAAGCTTCTTGTTTTATATTTATATTTATATTTATAATAATAAAGTTGACTGAACTCTTATTAGACTAAAAAGTAGTCTTCATGGAATAGTTAAAGGGTGCACACTTGGTGAGTCTGGGTGCCTTCATCTGTTATTACATCTTGTGATTTTGTGACGCATAGATAATGTGCATGTTTGAGGTTTATATGTAAAATCTGCAAATGTACAGAGCTATAAATATGGGTGCCTTCATCTGTTATTACATCTTGTGACTTTGCGATGTGTAGATAATGTGCATGTTTGAGGTTTATATGCAAAAAATCTGCAAATGTACAGAGCTATATATATAAAATTTCGGATAATAGCTGGTGAACAATGATACAAAAGAGGTATAAACTGCTACAGCAGTGTTTTAATTACATAGTCAGTACTGAGAGCTGGGCCTGAATAAGCTAATGCAATCTGCTGCCTGAGATAGCAAAGCTATCTAATGGACGTGCCTGACGCTTCGTATTCTTTACTAATTTTGCTTTACTGTCAGGGACAGTCCATTTGGGAAAATTCTTTTTACAGCTGTGAAAGGGAAGAACAGTTCTAAAGATCGACAACACCAGTATGCATGCAGTATAAAGAAGAATACAAAATATGGCTTCCGGGTAAGATATGCACGCAGTACATTTTGTACATTTCAATAGATTAGTTGAGCGTATGTATTGCACAGCTGAAATGGCCTAACAAGATTTTGAACCTATCCCTCATTTGAATGGCACAATAATTATAGTAATTCTGTATTTCACATAAGAGACAAGATACTGAACATAATCTGAATAGTTTACTGAGGCTTTGCAGTGACCCTCTGCATGTCTGAGAACAGTATGGTACATGTAACAGAAGGAGTGATGAGTCAAATTAGATGCTAACAGAAAAATCACACCTGGGTTTTTAATATTAATAGTGAAGTATGGGTCTATATTAGTAGATTGAAAGATCACAACAGCGAATGTATGTACATCGGCATATTTACGGTGATGTACATACAGAGCAAAGCACCTAAACGGTGAAAACCGGAATGCCAAACATGTTTCATCATCATAACGCGCCACACAGGTAGGTAAAATTTAAACTAAAATATTAAAATAATTAGCTTACACCCCCCACACCCCCTACTTAAATATACCAACTCCGAGACCACACCTACAGTGGGAAAAGGGATATAGTTCCTTATCCCCACCACTGTGCTGCTGGTTACGAAACATGTTTGGCTTTCCGGTTTTCGCCATTTAGGTGTTTTGCTCTGTATGTACATCGAGGTAAATGTGTCGATGTAAATACATTCGCTGTTGTGATCTTTCGGTCTAGTAATATAGACCCATGAAGTATATATGTTTTGTAAGTATTGAATGTAACTGCTCGTCGTAGGTGATAGACACAAACATGTAGGTAGGAAGCATACTGGACAATCGATGTGAAATGAGGTTTGGTAGCAAACCACTTTGTCCAGGGAAATCTTTAGGGTGGGGGTCAAGGAGGAAGTAGTCATGGTTATTAAAAGGGTAGGTGAAGAAAGCTAGTTGGGAAAGGAAAGGGTTAAATGGGGAAGTAGAATGATTGGGAGGAAATGAAGTAAGTGTAGGGAGGGACTTAATGGGTTTAATGAGAGAGTGTAACTGGGTAAGGAATCACATTTTGGCATGAACTTGCTACCCACCCTCCATCCCTGTTTTTCTTGGAACACTGGAGATTGTGTGGTGGTTATAAGTTTGGGAGGTGGAGAAAAGGTGCAGGCTTGCCCCTCTTCTGTTCCCCCTCTGGTGCTGGATGTTCATTTCATTGAGGTGGGAAATGCAAGTAAGAGGTTGGATGCTGCTTGATGGGCAAAAGTGAGCAAGCGGAGGTAAGGACGCTGCTTACTTTGTTGAATGGTTAATTCACTAAGTGGAAAATGAAAGTGAGCGGTGGGACGCTGCTTGTTAAGTAAAATAAGTGAGTGAGGAAGAACGCTGCTTATTTGGCCAGGGTGAGCGGGGTCACTCTGCCCTAGGTAATTTATATGGATGTTTATGCTGTGATTAATAAATTAAAATATTAGTTGGTCAGTAAAGCTGTGTGTATGGAATTTTAATAAAGGTGGTGAAATGTCACTTGTTGTGATGTGTGTTTATTGACGGAGACCAGGACCTGGACAGCAGAGAAGTATAATTTGAGAAAAGTGACATGAAGAATAAAGTATTCAGTAACACACAGTGTGCACAGAGAGGCTAGAACAAGGTGACATGGCTGGTTAAGGAGCAACAAGTAAGGAGTATGATTAAGGGAATAGTTTGAAAAATACTTATTGTGGACTAAGTCACAGTAAATCATATGTTTAGATAGGTTTAGATAGGTACAGTATATGCCCAGGATTAAGTTGTAGCATAAGCAGAACAGAAGACACTGTCTGAAGAGCACAAACACAAGTGTTATTAAGAACCTGGTATATGAGAGGTGTGCTACAGTCGGCTGAATAACGTACATTAGTACTGGGAGACATCACGGTTAGGTAAAGGAGTGTGGGGAAATGTAGATAAGTGGATGATTATAAGGGCATTTGGGGTAGCCACTGGGAGCTAAAGGCTTCAGAAATGCCAGGAACAGCAGCTGCAAAAGAACAGTGTTTGTACGATGTCCACGTCATGCATGTTTGTTGAATTGTCTCAGCAGACACTTATAGACAGACACTGTACGTGCAAGCTAAGGCTTGACTGAAGCTCTAAGCATCACTTCCCAGATAACACAGGCCTCACTTGGCTGATAGTAAGATCACACTGGTGTGATTATGGTATTGTTACAGCACTGCTATCAGATAAGCATTGAGGCGAAGAGCTGAGAGAGCAGCAAGCTGCCTGAGTCTGCAGTGTGGTTGGTTTGTTTTTTATTTTTATTTATTTATTTTTTTAGGTATGTGTTACTGTGCAGCCAATATAAAAAGTATGTTTGTTTACTGGCATTTGTTTATCAGAAAATGAGTTGGTGTCTATTAAAATAATTTAAGTGACAGCTGTCATAATATCACCTGCTAAAGGTAAGAACTTCATATCAGTGAATTAAATGATATGTACCTAGAGAGTTAAAGTTCTATAGACATTTATTATGCTGTTTAATGTACTTCATGCTTAGCATCACAACAGTATTGGAACAATTTATCATCCCAGAACCATAGGTGCTCACACACACACACACACACACACAAAAGATATTTCAGTATAGAAAAATTAATTTTTGCACGTCTGCCAGTCTTCATGCCCTAACCCAAATTATATGCTACCACCTCTTAGTTTTTGATTCATGAATGAAGGCCTAACCTTCAAGAAGTCAGTGACAAAGGGGCAAATATTCGAAATTAGGCCATATCTCATACCTTAAAATAAAGCTTTCATAACTGAATGACTCTGCAATTATAGCACTTGGAGTGACATTTTCCACAGAGCAAGCTAGTGACATTAATTTCTTATTTAGCTTTTTTCAACCTTCACTATTCTTTTATTGCTAAAATATACCAAACACAGCTCATATCTGAACAAGTGACTTTTCAAAGGCAAAATCAAGGCCAGTTATGGCACCAAGCTGTCACTCTATTATGTTTCAGGGCTGCTTGCAGTTATGCAGTCTAAATTTTGCTTTCTGCCTAAACAGGTGCACTTTAATTGAATATGGCAAACCTTATAAAGAATATATTGTGCAAGGTATTTTAGTTATATAATTTATGTTCTCCATGAAATAAAGAGCAAGACACATCCCCTTGGTATGTGATTATGATTTTGCTAATGGAGTACTACCAAAACATGGAATTGACTGATCTGAGATTTTTGCACGATTGTTAAACCTTTGTTTTGGCCCTTCATATAAAAGGTTGGGTGCTAAGAGCAGTACATGCCGTTTGTTTATAACTCCAGAGCATCTGTGAAAATACACAAGCAAATGTTTAGGTTATATATAACACAGCAAAATTTGGTCACATAAATTTGCCAGTATAACAGCATCTCGCTTAACTATTTTATTCCACTGAAGAATTTTGAGTTTGTAGCTCTTAATTATTCTTCCTCTGCAAACATTTAAGTTTCACAGCAAAACATACATTTGGAAGCAAGAATAAGGATGTAAAACTGCAGTTAACAAAATGCAGTGTTTATTTTAGTAGTCATTTTTTAGTCATGGGGTCTCCTTGTAGGTTCATAGGCAAGTACTAGGCTAGCTGCCCTTGTGGGACATTTTAAGCTTGGCCAATTTTCCTTGTTATGCCCAAAATAAACTATCTCATTTGGTTACAGATTGGCTTTAAATATCCCAACGTCAATAATTGTATATGATCCTTAATAAGAATACTTGGGATCATACCTTAAATAATTTCAGATGACCAGTGCATGGAATTAAAGCATTTAGGAGCTGCTTTTGTCCATTAGTAGTGCAGGGGGCAGTTCTGGGGTAATTTTCTGTTACCCATCCATAGATCTAAGTTGCACTTGAAAATAGAAAGGGATCAACTTTTTTATGTGGATGGGGGAGTCTGTCCACAGCAGTGTATCTTCTGAGAAATGTACTTGTAAAACCAAACTGTTCTGTTGATGTTGCAGAACAGGTTTAGACGACTGGACCAAGTACTTCTGATGCCATTTGACTTGCTGATGTGCAATAAATCCATCATAATGGGTCAGAGGATGCCTTGTATGCCAAACACAGGTCACCTGTTCACAGTCTGTAGGATACTGAGTATAGTGACATTGCTTTGAGTTGCTTCATGTAGGACATATTTAGGTCTTGTATCCTTTTGGGAAGGTTTCTCCATTCCAGTTGCATATGTCTGGACAGATACATGCCAAAGGATGGCATTTTGTTCAATGAGTGACCCAATGAGGGCTAAGTAAAGGGGGTAATAACATCTCTAGATCTAGACTCAATCCCTTTGTTTATAAGCTGTGCAATATAGAAGGACTTTTCTTAGAACAATAGACTCATGTTGTTCAAAAGTTAGATCACTGTCCAAATAAGTTCCCAAATCCCAAACAACTGTGTCAATTCTTAGGTGACTATTGTCCCTATAATAAATAGTTTTGCCTTAGATTTTGTCCTCTCCATGGTGATTAACTTTGCAGCTTTGTATGACATCTAAATTATCCCATTTGAGTCCTTTCTTTGACTTCCCATAGAATACAATAATGCATTTTTTGGCATTTAATTTCAAACCATCATTTTACAGCATTTATTTATTTAAGACAAAGTTACCAAATGGTTAAGTCATTTGGGTATTCGATGACTGCTCCTAGTTTACAGTCATCTGCAGACTTAACTAGAGCCCTTTGGTATTGACTTTTACTTCAGAAAAGTAGATGCCAAACAGGACAGGTCCCAGCGCATAACCCTAGATGACTCCACTGGTGACTAGTGCCTTTGCTGAGGCAACTATCCCTATTTTGATTATGTGCATTCTATCTGCAAGCCAGTTGGCAATCCAGTGGGTGATATAGGGGTTTATTCCTAGTTTATTTATTTTACTATGCCTGAGTAGGAAATTGTACCAAACGCTTTGACCAGTTTGAGGTATGTGATGTGTGCCATTCTGCATTCACACACTGCTTTGGTGACCTTTTCAGAAAATCCACCAAAATGAGTAAGCATGACCTACCCTTGATGAGTCCAAACTGAGACAGGTCTAGTGTTTGGAGGTTCCCTAGGCCCTGTTTAATTCCATGATAAGTCTTTCCATGACTGTACATATCAGGCTGGCTAGACTTGTGAGTCTGTAATTTCATGGGTCTGTAGAAGAGCCACCCTTCTTCAGGGGAATGACTGTAACTGTTCTGAATTCACTTAGTGCAAAACCTGTATTGAGGTGGAAACTGAATGATGGTGTTAGGGGTGTGGTTAAATCAGTCTTCATGTTATTTAAGATGCATCCATGGATATTGCCAGGACCCATCGATACAGTATTTTTAAGATATGATAGCACTTTTAGTACTTGGTCTTGAGGGATAGCTGGAGGTAAGCCAGTTTCACGTGTATCTTGAAAAACAGTCAGAGGGGGGAGAGAGGAGTAAAGTTAGAGCTAAATTTATCAGTCAGTAGGTTTACAATATCTTCAGCCTCAGTGTAGGTAACGTCATTGACAATCACCTCTGTGCATTGCTGCATTATACTTTTGAGATTACGAACAAAATTAAAAGCCCTTGATTTCTGATTTGGCTTGGGTAGCTCTTTTTGCCTCAAACTTGGCTTTGGTGGATTTTATTAAGCTCCTGAGTTTATTTCAGTGCAAAGGGCTCTAAAATTCTGGGAATTACTCTACTTATTTTTGGTCAAAATTATTTTCCTTTTATTATAAAGCTTGTTGACATGGCTCCAACATGTAGGACTGTTTCTGTCTCCACTTGTTCTTATGGATTACAGCTGCATCTGTGCAATTGTTTACATTCTGATATAGTGTGGTCAATTTAGTGATACATTTTTTCAGTATTTAAAAGGGTTGGTTTGATTTTGCTGTGTTCATCAGTTTCAGATATTCTTTGAGGTGTGAGACACTACATAGTCATGAGTGCTCAAAACAGCCATAGCAACAAATATGAAACTTATTAATGTTGCAATCAAAAACGCAAACTAGTAACTAATAAATAAGAAATAATCATTTAGCAATCTATTATTCTTTGTTCATAAATCTTGTTTATTTTTAGTGATGTGTTGCATGTTTTCGTAAGTTGCACATTCCATAATGAATCAGTTTAGTAAATGCAGAGGGTCAGGTACCGTTCAGCAGGGTAATGTCTCAGATGTTGGAAGCAGCTGAGTATTACAAGGCGTCCTTCACAAAGTGATGTAGCTCAGGTTACGTGCAGACAAAAATCTCTACCCAGAAGGGATACTTAGAGCAGGCCCAGAGTGCCGAACAACGCTTCAACTCACTCAGTGTAAGCAGCATCATAGTGAAGTAATAGTGAGGCAGTAAAAGTACTTTTCTAGTACTACAGAAGTGGATTTGTTGTGAAAATATTATAGACCAGCTGTACACCAGGGTTGTGCAGAAGCAAACAGATTAGAATTTGACTTCAAGTCCGTGAATCTGAGTAGAAATCCAACTGTCAATAGGAAAAGGAGTAGTTAATGAAGACGTGTTCCCTTTTATATGTTGCACATTGTACTGTATATTTATTTATTTAATATACCTTTGGTAAATGAGTCAATGAATCCATCACTAGGATACCACCTTTCCTGCACTGATGCCTGTTTAATCCAAGTAATTCCTCTCTCTCTCTCTCTCTCTCTCACACACACATACAAATTCCTCCAAATTCAGCAAACTGAAGTTCCTTCTAAACCATCATATTTCTTTGTTCTGTGCTTATGCATACTAGTAGAAGGCCACGGTTTGTCCTTTTCCAGCTTATAGACACTGGCCTTGCAATGAGGCCTTCTCGGCTGTATTCTTTATGGTTGCTTTTCTGGGTCCCATAGATGGTGCTCTAATAAGCTGCCTTATTTAAAATTTTGCATCAGAGTATACATAATATGAAATGATGACCCCCTCATTTCCTTTTTAATGATAATGCAGCTACTACATCTGTGATGCTGTTGTCTCATATGTTCATTTTACTTAATACTCTTACTAGGTCTCCTGAACAGGTTATGCAACCTCTTCTTGAACAATTGGATAACAAATCTTTGTTATGCTAAGTGGTATGAATTCAAGAAGAATTTTTGAACAAAGAAACTTGAATGGCTTTATTTCTTACTTATTTATTTACTTACTTAGGTCATTTAATTGGTTAATTGGATGGATAGTTTTGTTTACCGGGAAAGTCGGACTGGGATAAAACCCTTTTTCAGTGGAGGTCCAGAGAGTAAAGCTCCATATTTAAAACCAGTTTTCACATGTACTTAAAATACAGTTACATGATAACAGAAGGACTGCAAAGTATAGGTACGTGTATATACACAAAAGAAAAAGCTTCACAATAGTTTACATATAGATTGTTTAGGAAAAGAGCATGCACATAACTTGCATAGGTATATACAGTGTTAAACATTCATTAGAAATACACAGATGATTGTATATTGCACAGAGACAGATATCACAATGCAAAAGGTACTTTAATATTACCTGCAATTTATAGCAATTAAAATAACGAAAATGAGAGGAAACTAATCTATTAAAATATTAGAAGAGGGATTGATAATGAAATACAATATAATAGGTTAGGTTGAGAGAGGTTGGGGCTCATAGCTCTCAACTGTCCAGATTTTCTGAGAAGTCCAGATTTTTGACTCATGGTTTGGTCAGTTTCTCATAAAATTGTGGTTTTCTGGCAAATCACTGTCAAATCAAGACTGAAGTCATAAAATAATGGCGACATTTGATTTTCAGACTTCATTTCCTTCAGAAAATTCAAGCTAATGCAAAAAAACCATGACTCTTAACTTTCTAAGTTTGTAAGAGTAGTATTTAAAAAGTATTCCTATTTTTGGGCCTTTGCCCCCGCCCCTCCCCCCATTATTTGTGGCTTTGTCCACATTTCTTGATCTAAGAGGTTGAGAGGTATGTTGGGGCTACTTGGACTGTTATAAGATAAATGAGGGGAGAGAAGGTAGTGACCCTCCTTTATGCTCATGTATAACAAAAACAAATCTCCTCAACACCAGAGATGTGCAATGCTTGCAAATGAAGCACCATGGAAGAGGAGGAATGGCATATGAAGTCATGATCACAGGTAGTCATGGTAACTAAATTAATTTCTTATTGGAAAAATGTCTGACTACTCATTTAAAGTGTGCATGTTCAAGCAAATTCTGCTTTATCAAATACAAAATATAATTTGAAACAATCATATAGCTTTTCTTTATGTAAAAAAAAAAAACCCTAAGGTGAATGCAGCAGAACTTATTTCTATATTGTCCATCTTAACTGAGTGGGGGGGGGGGGGTGGTATGCACTGAATATAGCCCAGGACCCAAAATGTACTTTAATTCACCATTGCTGAGTGATGCAGTACATAACATCAGAGGATTTAACTTAGTATTTATGGAAGAGGAACTAGAAAAGATTAACAGATAACGAGAAAACAGTTCATCTAGAAGAGAAGAATGTGGAAGACAGAAAGGAATAGAGAATGCATTAAATACCCCACAGAGTTAATGACAGGATAAAGTGGTGATACAATGAGACACGTTAGTATTACAAGTAGGAGAAGGAAACGGGAGTGGGTTCAGAGCGCTGAAATGAAGTGCAGTGCTGTGTAATAAAAAGAGCATATAAAAAAGTCTAATGGCGGAAGTTGAAGTGAGAGTGGAATTCATTTACGGGAAGTAGCAAAGAAAGATGTGAAGTAGTAACTAAGACTGCACTTAGAATATTGATAGGAACAGAGGGTAACTGAGTCTTCCAATGGGAGGGATTTGTAGAAAACAAGGGAGCATGCAATAATGTTTTGCATGTAGCACAGTATAGTTGGAAGGAAGAAATGTAGCAGGAATATTTTTGCTTATTGCTTATTTATTTTAATATACTTGGCTAATCACTGTGACTCTCTGCTTCTAGGCCATTTTTAGAAGATACTTTGATAGAAATGCTTTTACAGTATGAAAGTATACAATATAATAGTGTAAAGAACAATAAAAAGCATAGAACAGCAGAGTACATGCACTCTTACATGCATGCATGCATATATTGAAACCCTTTATAGGCAGCATATGTACAATTCCACAAATATTTTCTATATATGCAAAGAACGTTTTTACCCAAAAACTTAAATTTTACTAATCCACAGTGCAACCCAAAACACATCCTTATCCTGCTACAGACAATTCTACAGAAGATTTAGCAATTAGTACATGCAGGGGTAAACTGTTTCTTTCTACACTGTAAGCGCAAGAACACTAATTTTGAAATGAAAAACAGTGTTGAGCATTATCTTGTCTTGATGAGCTTTTGACAGAAAGAGAGTTAAAAGCAAACACTCGTAAATGAAGTATTGAAGTCTTTTGTTTTGGCTAAAAATCTAATTATAATAGTGCATTTTTCCTGGCCTGCAGATAGAAGTGACTTGGAACACTGTCTCAGATTGCAGAATTTGTTTAAAGAGTAGTAGTACCTTTTGAGCAGTTCCAAGGTCACTATTTGCTTTGTCTGGATAAGTCTAGGCAGTGATTCTGAGGTTGTGTTTGGTGATTCAAGACCTGCCATTTATATAGTATTCTATTTTTTAATGTCATTTATTTAATCTTGTTTAGGACAATAGAGATATGCATAGATGAGGAAGGTTAGTTGCATAATTTAGCAGTTGTTATTGTTGGGTAAGGAGGTACTGCTAGGACAGCTATCTGGAATATTGTTAACAATTGTCATTTGTGAATATCAAACTAATTTATATAAGATGCTTGTGTTACAAATGTATGAGATCTGTGTCGTGTATATCAAACTGCTCTGTACAGATATTTGTGTTGAAAAGGTATTTGTAAAGTGATTGGGTTAAAATGTATCTACAGTGTGCCCTACTGGAAGAGAACAGAAATGTACATGAACTATTGTAACTGTTTAAATGTATTTGTTAACAGAGGAAACTGGAGGATTAACCTTAGTCCAGCAAACTTTAGAAAATATTTGAAATTAAATTGCTTTATAGCTAGGCTATAAAGATGCTATCTTTCAGGTTTCAATGCAGCTAGAGACACAAAGTATTTTCTAGGAAGCTTCCTGTATTGTCTTTAAGATGAACTAATTGCTACTCTGAAAGCATGAAGGAAAGAAATTGGTTTATGACTTCTAGCATCTGCCAAAGATCTGAGCAAAAGCCCTTCTATGAGTATTTTTACAGGTAAATGCTAAACAACGATAAAGTTCAGATCAAACCTATGCTCAAAAATAGAAAGATTTTTAGACCTAAATAACTGATTTATTAGTTTTGAACCTAATAACAGTATCTGGTTTTTAGGCCATTATAACAGTTTTAAATGTTGTTTAGTTATTTTTATACTTGTGTATTTTTTATGTATTAAATATATATACATATATTAAGTGTTTTAAATTAGAGCAGTTTTTATATTTGTAAATAAGCATGTATTAATGAAATTTATTTGATTGTACTTGGTTAATTGTTATCACAAGCTCTTAACCAATGGCTATAAAGGAGGTTATATTTAAATCAATGCATATGAGTGCTATTGTATAAGTCTGAAGAAGCAACAAGAACCACTCCTTTGTCACCTGGAATTAAATCGTATTTGCATCTACCTCTGGAGTATTCTTGGTTTGTGTTTTGGCTTAATTTTAAGTCAGCAGTGACTATAAGCATATTGGTACAGTGGAACATTTTTCCTTAAAGTACCCGGAGTGTCTTTAGCGTCTTTAAAAGTGAGCTTGTATTGAACATTTTATAGTATTATTTTAAATATTTCCCATGGTTTTGAGTGCTGTACTTCTTTTTGCTGTTTTGTATATTCTTAGAATTGTCTTGTTCTTTTATTATTTATTACATATATTTTAACGTTTCATTGTGGCTGATCTGTGTAGAGATATTTAAGTTTTGGATGTACTGTTATAGTTATTTGGTGACACTGTGTGGGCCACTCCTAATAGGCATGCTCTTGGTAAAACTCCAATTAGTATAAGTATTAATATCACACAGTAAAATTGGATACCCTTTGCTAAGGGCCCTAAAGTAGTTGATAAGGAGTGACTGGTGGCAGTGATAACTACCTTAGAGTCTGGCCAGAAGGGGGCATAGTTAGTAAATCTGTGCCAGCCTTTCCCAGGTGTGTGTGTGTGTGTGTGTGTGTGTGTGTGTGTGTGTGTGTGTGTGTGTGTGTGTGTGTGTGTGTGTGTGTGTGAGTTTATATGTGTATGTATATCAAACCTGAAAGAGTGTGTGTGTCAGCTATTTGGGCAGGGATATAAAGCACTGGTTGGACAGACGGTGCTGGAGGTCTTTGCTTGGTCACTCAGCTGAGATCTCAAATCTATAGCTGTGCCAGTGGGGAGTCTTATTGGGAATCTGGAGGAAGTGGCAGAAACCAGCCCAGGATGGATTGTGATCTCTGTGTGCTCTTAAGTGTAGCTGAACTTGATGCAGGAGAGCTGCATCTGGAAATGCTGGGTGTGTATCGGTTATCCTACCAGTGAATGCCCCCCCACAGGTGTCAATGACTGGGATTGAGGCTCCTTGATTAATGGTTGGCAGTGGTGGGTTGTCAGTTATTACAGGCAGTATGGACAGAGTTTGTCTACAATGTTTATTATGACTCCCCATAAGTACAGTGTAATACATGAGTTTTGGTATCTGGCACCAAGAAAGATTTCATTTTTTGTAATGCTACCAATCTGCTGCTGCTGATGTATTCTGTGAAAGAAAGCTCTTGGCCAGTAATCGTTCCCAGCTATTTTAAATGTGTTTCTGTAAATGCTCCATTTGGAGCACAAATCAGCCCAGTCCAGTGAATACAAAGTTTGAATAAGAACAGAGGTTTTCACCATAAAAGAACCTATGCAGTTAGGCTTACAGATGTACACTTTTATAGTCAACCTTGACTGAAAAATGTGTACAAAATTAGCAGATGTGGAATACAATGTTAATAAGTAGTAAAGCATCCATACAAAACGTTCTACTCACACACTGTATACACACACACACACACACACATATATATATATATATATATATATATATATATATATATATACACACACACACACACACATACACACATAAATATGTATATACTAACATTTACATTATAATCACACAGGAAAGAAGGCAAAACAAAATGTGGGTGAAAAGGAAGAGAATGAGGAAACTGAATGGGGTAAGCATAATTCTACATTTTGTCTGTAGTAAATTCATGGTAATATATGTTAGTTTAGCATCTGAGAAGGTAGTGCAGTGATTAAGTAATTTGGTTTGGAGACAAGTACACCTGTTTGTACACACACTTCCAACTATCTGTTGTATATATATAAGGGCCAAATGTTTCTTTGAGTGTTCAGAGTAGCTGTGAACACACAATTGCGAACTTATTTCATGTGCTAATTTATTAGGGGCACACTGAATTAGTGCAGAGCCATCGGGTACTAGACTGAACCTATTGTACTCTGTCAATGTATAGATGCATCAGACATTCTGAAAATGGGAACAGATTCCTGGTCTGTGTTTGACTCATGAGGGTCTGATAGTGAATTCTGTTATGCCTGTTTTCTACTTGATAGATGAGAACCTTGTGTTTACTTTTATCCATTACTATTATTTATCAGTACTATTTTTATTAATGCCATCCCAACAGTGCTATTCTGCTTCAACCTACTTCTTTTACTCATCAGCACAACAGTTTCTGATCTGCAAGATGAACAAATTAGGAAAAAAAATAAGGATAGGTTCTGTTCAAAGACCTCTGTAACCATTTGTGGTGATGTATTCCCCACAAACTTAGCATTGGCCTTGCAATGTGTTAGTAGCAGTCAGTTTATTATATTCTGAGGCAGTTCATGAATTGTAGGGTATGACTTTTTCAGCATCTTAAACGTATGTGAAAGTATACTGACAAGAGAGCATTGCAACTCTAGAAGAGAGGGACTTGATACGAGCTAATGTTTCCTGACACTGACACTTCTTTCATGCTTTTATTACCAGAGTTATTTCCCCGTTCACTTCTTGGCCAGGGTACTTTTTGTATGGAGTCCACAGGTCCTGCTGGATTTCTGTAGGATTTTTCTAAATAATAGAGTTTTATATCACCTCCCAAAAATATGTGGTAGATTGACTGACAAATCTGAATTGTGTGTGTGTGTGTGTGTGTGTGTGTGTGTGTGTGTGTGTGTGTGTGTGTGTGTGTGTGTGTGTGTGTGTGGTACAGAAGAAAGGCCTGTCAGTCTACTTCCATTCCCTGCTTGCCTAGTAAACTATATGAATGGTGGTGATGGTTCATGGCACTGCTACAGGACTCAGATGCAACTGATAACCATGCACGGATGGCAGTTGTAGTTTAACCTTGGATGGATGGACATTATAGTAAAGGACAATGTCTGCTTCAGAGAGCCAAAACAAAAATTATGTGAAGAAACAAACGTCAAGCGAAGAGCCACCAAACTGGAAGAACAAGTATTTTATTTGAACATTGAGTTATAATAAAACAATAAAAAGTTTCTCTGTTGATCCACAAGTAAGCGCTTTTGTTTAATATGTATTATACTTCCTCAGACAACATATCAAGTGACATGACTTCCTTTTATACTAAACTTCATTCATTAAAAAAGAAACACATGACTCTACTAATATTTAAGCATGCCTCTACCTCTGCGATTGAAATAAAACAAATCTAACCTAAATAGCAACTAAAGAACATTGAAGTACATGAATTACATGCATTATATGTTAAAAGTATGAAAAACGCCAAATAAATATATATGCATATATACATATTAAATGTAAATGTATGTGTACATATTAAAATACTATGCTAAAATATTTTATGTTTTATCAATAAATATATATATATATATATATATATATATATATATATACGAATATGTTTTATAAAAATCCCTAAAAAAAGTCATATTCACCAGCGTATGAATTTTTGCACTTATATATATGTTTAATATAGCAAGAAATATATTAGCGCTGTTACTTAAATAATTTATATATTCTATCAGCTTTATAATGGACTTATTATATATTTACTTACAATGTTTAAAAATATAAATAAAAATTGATGTTAAAAATTATTTACCTATAAGTATTAAATATATAAATAAATTGTTAAATATACATCAATATACATTAATAATATTATTTTAGTTGTTACTACTAATCTCTCTCTCTCTCTCTATATATATATATATATATGTGTGTGTGTGTGTGTGTGTGTGTGTGTGTGTGTATGTGCAAAAAGTAAAAAAAAAATGTAATCTTTATATTTGTAAATTATACTATATCTCAATCTATTATTTTATTTCTATTTAATGCCTTTAATTTTAAAATAGGAGCTATTGAACTGCGTTCATTTATGCCTGGCCATGTATCAGCCTGTGTTCTAATCTGCCATTGCAATTCTTTATGTTCTAAAAATAAGCCCCAAGGTCTTTTTTCTTCTATTTCTACATTATCTATTGCTGTAAAAGAAAATTGATGGTCTCTATATTCATTAATGTGCTTTGTTAGCGCATTATTACATTTATTTTTCTTGATAGCATATTCATGCTCATATATTCTTTGTGCTAGAGCTCTCTGTGTTTTCCCTATGTAGAAGATGGGGCAGGAATTTCACATGGCTAGATATACTACTGCTTTAGATTTACAATTATATTTTCCATTCAAATAGTATTTCTTTTTCCTAAGATGGAAGGAGTCTCCTACTCTAACTTTAAAACATCAATTGCAGGCTCCACATTTACTCATTCCTTTGAATTTTTTACTTGTTGAGTGGATTCCTCTTTTTAATGTATCTTTAAAACTTTTCCCTATTCTATAAACAATCTTTGGTATTTCTCCTTTATGCTTTTTACATTGTGGGTCTTCCATAAGTATGGCCCAATTGTTGATAATTATTTCTCTGATTATATGATGTTCCTGAGAAAAAGTAATTACCAAAGCTTTTGAAAATTCATTCTTTGCATCTTTATTAATAGTTTCATTTATTATTATGTTATCATGGCTATTAGTTGTAATATTTGGTACATTACTAACATCACCTACTTCATTTCGCTTTTGTAAAATGTGCCTAAAGTGTCCGCTTAATCTTTTTTTGGTAACGTCATGTATTAAAGTGTCAACTAATGTCACTGGATAGTTCCTATTAATGACCATGTCATGTAAGAAATTGCATTCCAATTCAAATTGTTCAAACTTTGTCACCATCCGAGCAGCTCTAACTAATTTCCCCTTTATTATGGACCTTTTCTGATGTTCTGGATGGCAACTATTATAATGTAAAAAACTATTAGAATAGGATTCTTTTCTATGAATGACTGCAGTATATGCTCTATTTTCAGTATCTTTCATGAGATGTACATCTAAATAATTAATACTATAATTATTAATATTCTATATAAATTTAAAAAAAATTAGTTGTTTCATTAATATATGCTAAAAATTAATTCAAAAAATCTGCTGTACCAGTCCAAATGATGCTGATATCCTGAAACCGATGATAAGATTTGATAAACGTATATTTGCTATTAAAAACATAATTTTTCTCCCAGAATGCCATAACTAAATTGGCATAAGCACCTCCACATGGTGATCCTATAGCAATGCCCTTTTTCTGCAAAAAATATTTTTTATTAAATGTTAAGAAATTATTACTTAAAACTATTTCTAATAATTAGTTAATTCATGGTTAACATGATGCTGAATTAATAATTCATTTATCCATTCCAAACCTAAAGACTGTGGAATAACTGTGTATAAATCACAAACATCAGTTGTTACTAAAATATCTTGATTATTAAATTCCACTTCATTCATATGCTCTAGGAATGTCCAGGAATCTTTACAAATGTATTTTTCATTCTTAATAATCTTTTTTAATTCATAATCAACATACTTGGCACATGCTGAAGTAATGAAATCTCTTCCATCTACTAAAGGGCGCATAGGGGGTCATATATGCTTTTATGTATTTTAGGGTCTCCAAAAAATACAGGAATTCTAGGAGTTGTAATGTTAAGATAATTCAATAAATCTATGTTAATACGTTTTTCAAGGAACATATCATTGATTTGTTCATATACTTTTCTGTAAGCAATATTCAATTCATTTAGGGATATTTGCTCATAAGTGTCAGTTTCGAGAAAAGCATTTAACTTATGATTATATGTGTCATGACTTATGATTCTATTTTTTTCTTTTCCTAGTGCTTTTAAAATTATTTGTTCATCATTATTTAAATTTGATGAACAATGTGTTTCTTTATTAAGTTTATCTAAACATTTCAGTTGATATTCACACATTCTCTCATATAGTAAAAGCTTTGGGTGTAGTGATGGGTTGAAAGTGCTACTAATATTAAATTTACTAGACTCATTATATATATTGTCATGATACATTAATGTAAAGTTAATTTTCCTTAAAAATAATTTCATATCAGTCATTGTAGTGGTGAAATCAAAAGGCCTCGAAGGAACAAAAGTATAACCTTTAGCTAAAACAATTGCTATTTCTTGGTCATTTTCAACTTCTGAAAAATTAAAAACTTTAAAATCTCCTCCTACATTCACTGTAACATGTTCGTTATGTTCATACAATGTATTATTACAATGTTGAATGTCATTCATCACATTTCTTTCATTTGCATGTACATAAACATCATTATTTATGTCCTCCATTATTTGTCTTTGGGCCTCCTCGGTGCTCACTTCAGGAACTTCTTGATCATATGATGGGTCTAGTTGCTGGCCAAACTCTCTTGATTCATTATATCTATTATCTTTATCCAAATTATTATTATTATTGTAATAAGGCCTATATTTTCTTTGACTCCCAGGAGGCTTAGGATATGCCATTCCGTTTGCATACTGGTTAAGGTCCCTTTCTAATTTTTTAATTTTCCCAGTTTTTAATTTTGTAATTTGTTGTTCTATACTATTGTAAATTCTTAACATTTCAAATTTGATATTGTCATAAGAAATGTCGGCCCTGATTTCTTTATCTAGCTGGTCAAGTTCATTCATCAGTTCCTCGATATCAAGTTGGTTATATTTTATCATTATATTCGGCATTTCTTTGCCACTTTTATCAAACAATTGTAATAGTTCTGTATGAAAAGGGGAATTGTTAGCCAAGCCTGTAGGGTAACACCAAAAATGTAACCCTTTAGGTATAATGTTGTGCTTAATGCATTCTTTCAAATAAGCATTCTCTTGCTGCAATTTTCTGCATTTAAGCAGTTTAATGTCATAATCATTTAATTTAGTGTCTAACAAATTAATAGCTTGATTGTGCCCTGCAGAGAATGCAAACGCCAATTCTAGCCATTCAGTCAGCACAGGAATCCCTCTTCTTGTTCCTTCGTTGTTGTTAGAAATATGACCTGAACCATTTATCCATGATGGTTGGCATCCTCTAGGATCCATATGAATCTGCTGACCGGATCCAGAGGTATTGTGATGAATGGGGGGGGGGGGTTACCATTGGCTTCCGGAACATTGAGTCTCTCATATAACCCATCTACTCGGGTTAGTTGCATAATGAGTGCTGTTAGATTCCTAATCGACCCTTCGGTCCTATTGGTACCTTCATCCAGTTGTACAGCACCCTCGCTTTCATTTACAGATGACATATCAAAAACAAGACCAAACAGACTGAAGAAACGAACGTCAAGCGAAGAGCCACCAAACTGGAAGAACAAGTATTTTATTTGAACACTGATTTATAATAAAACAATAAAAAGTTTCTCTGTTGATCCACAAGTGATCCACAAGTAAGTGCTTTCATTTAATAAGTATTAAACTTCCTCAGACAACATATCAAGTGACATCACTTTCTTTTATACCAAACTTCATTCATTAAAAAAGGAACACATGACTCTACTAATATTTAAGCATGCCTCTACCTCTATGATTGAAATAAAACAAATCTAACCTAAATAGCAACTAAAGATCAATGAAGTACATGAATTACATGCATTATATGTTAAAAGTATGAAAAACGCCAAATAAATATATATGCATATATACATCATCATCATCTTTCGGCTGTTCCCGTTAGGGGTCGCCACAGCGGAACATCTGTTTCCATTTCTTCCTGTTCTCTGTATCATGCTCTTTCACACCATCCGCCTGCATGTCCTCTCTCACCACATCCATAAACCTTATCTTAGGCCTTCCTCTTTTCCTCTTACCTGGCAGCTCCATCCTTAGCATCCTTTTCCCAATATACCCAGCATCCCGCCTCAGCACATGTCCAAACCAATGCAATCTCACCTCTCTTGCTTTGTCTCCAAACTGTCCAACCTGAGCTGACCCTCTAATATACTGATTCCTAATCCTGTCCATCCTAGTCACACCCAGTGCAAATCTTAACATCTTTAACTCTGCCACATCCAGCTCTGACTCCTGCCTTTTCGTCAATGCTACCGTATCTAACCCATATAACATAGCTGGTCTCACTACCCTCTTGTAGACCTTCCCTTTCACTCTTATTGGTACCCATCTGTCACAAATCACAGCTGACACTCTTCTCCACCCATTCCACCCTCCCTGTACTCTCTTCTTCACCTCTCTTCCACACTCACCATTACTCTGAACTGTTGATCCCAAGTACTTAAACTCGTCCACCTTTACCAACTCTACTCCCTGCATCCTCACCATTCCTGTACCCTCCTTCTCATTTACACACATATATTCTGTTTTAGCCCTGCTGACCTTCATTCCTCTCCTCTCTAAAGCATATCTCCACCTCTCCAGGGCCTCCTCAGCCTGGTCCCTACTCTCACTACATATCACAATGTCATCTGCAAACATCATAGTCCACTGGGTCTCCTGTCTAATCTCATCTGTCAACCTGTCCATCACCACTGCAAATAAGAAAGGGCTCAGAGCTGATCCTTGATGTAATCCCACCTCCACCTTAAATGTATCTGTCACTCCCACTGCAGTCCTCACCAATACCACACTACCCTTGTACATATCCTGTACCACTCTTACATACTTCTCTGCCACTCCCGACTTCCTCATACAATACCACAACTCCTCTCTAGGCACCCTGTCATATGCTTTCTGTAAGTCCACAAAGACACAATGCAACTCCTTCTCACCTTCTCTGTGTTTCTCCAACAACACTCTCAGAGCAAATATTGCATCTGTAGTGCTCTTTCCTGGCATGAAACCATACTGCTGATCACTAATCATCACCTCCCTTCTTAACCTAGCTTCCACTACTCTTTCCCATAACTTCAAGCTGTGACTGATCAGTTTTATCCCTCTGTAGTTACTGCAGCTCTGCACATCACCCTTATTCTTAAAGATAGGTATCAAAACACTTTTTCTCCACTCCTCAGGCATCCTCTGACTTTCCAAAATTTCATTAAACAATCTGGTTAAAAATTCCACTGCCATTTCTCCTAAGCACCTTCATGCTTCCACTGGTATGTCATCTGGGCCAACAGCCTTTCCATTCTTCATCCTCTTCATAGCTCTCCTTACGTCCTCCTTGCTAATCTGCTTCACTTCCTGATTCACTATCCCCACATCATCCAACCTTCTCTCTCTCTCATTCTCTTCATTCATCAGCCCTTCAAAGTACTCTTTCCATCTACTCAACACACTCTCCTCACTTGTGAGTACATTTCCCTCACTGTCCTTTATCACCCTTACCTGCTGCACATCTTTCCCAGCTCTGTCCTTCTGCCTAGCCAATCGGTACAGGTCCTTTTCTCCCTCTTTAGTGTCCAATCTCTCATACAACTCTCTATATGCCTTATCCTTAGCCTTCACCACCTCTCTCTTTGCCATGCGCTTCATCTCCTTATACTCCTGTCTACTTTCTTCATCTCTTTGACAATCCCACTTCTTCTTCACCAGCCTCTTCCTCTGTATACTCTCCTGTACATCCTCATTCCACCACCATGTCTCCTTGTCCTCCTTCCTCTGTCCAGATGTCACGCCAAGCACCTTCCTAGCAGTCTCCCTTACTAGCTCTGCTGTAGTTACCCAGCTATTCGGTAACTATTCATTGCCTCCCAGTGCCTGTCTTAACTCTTCCCAGAACTCCAGCTCACAATCACCCTTTTTTAACTTCCACCATTTAATCCTTGGCACTACTTTCACACTCCTCCTCCACTTCTTGATCACCAGCATCATCTTGCAGACCACCATTCTATGCTGCTTAACTACACTTTCCCCAGTCACCACTTTACAGTCTCCAATCTCCTTCAGACTGGCCCTCCTACATAGGATATAATCCACCTGTGTGCATCTTCCTCCACTCTTGTACGTCGCCCTATGCTCCTCCCTCTTCTTAAAATACGTATTCACCACAGCCATGTCCATCCTTTTCGCAAAATCCACAATCATCTGACCTTCTGCATTTCTCTCCTTAACACCATACCTACCCATCACTTCCTCATCCCCTCTGTTCACTTCACCAACATGCCCATCGAAGTCCACTCCAGTCACTAGTCTCTCGCCCTTGGGTACACTCACCACCACTTCATCCAACTCATTCCAAAATTTCTCTTCCTCATCCATCGCACACCCAACTTGTGGTGCATATGCACTAACAACATTCATCATTACACCATCAATTTCAAGCTTCATAAACATCACTCTATCAGACACTCTCTTCACCTCCAAAACACTCTTGGCATACTGTTCCGTTAGGATAACCTCTACCCCATTTCTTCTGCCATCCACACCATGATAGAACAATTTGAACCCACCTCCTATACACTTGGCCTTACTTCCCTTCCATCTGGTCTCTTGCATGCACAATATATCAGTCTTCCCTCTCTCCATCATATCAGCTAGCTCTCTCCCTATACCAGTCATACTGCCAACATTCAAAGTTCCTACCCTCAGTACTACACTCCTAACCTTCCTTCTCTCTTCCTGCCTTCGGGCATGCCTTCCCCCTCCTCTTCTTCTTCGGCCAACAGTAGCCCAATTTCCACCAGCACCCTGTTGGCTAACAGTACTGGTGGCGGTCATTGTTAACCCGGGCCTCGACCGATCCGGTATGTAATTATGAAATGTTCTCTGCATCAGTAATTTGG
Source organism: Protopterus annectens (assembly GCF_019279795.1). Taxonomy (NCBI): domain Eukaryota; kingdom Metazoa; phylum Chordata; order Ceratodontiformes; family Protopteridae; genus Protopterus; species Protopterus annectens. The sequence continues at coordinate 111,012,640 of NC_056743.1, forward strand.
CAGAGGTTTTACGCCGGATGCCCTTCCTGACGCAACCCTCCCCATTTATCCTACATATTAAAAGTAAATGTATGTGTACATATTAAAATACTATGCTAAAATATTTTATTATATTATGTTTTATCAATAAATATCTATATATATGAATATGTTTTATAAAAATCCCTAAAAAAATGTCATATTCACCAGCGTATGAATTTTTGTGCTTATATCTATGTTTAATATAGCAATAAAGATATTAGCGCTGTTACTTAAATAATTTATATATTCTACCAGCTTTATGATGGACTTGTATATTTACTTACAATATTTAAAAATATAAATAAAAATTGATGTTAAAAATAATTATAAAAATAATTTACTTATAAGTATTAAATATATAAATTAAAAAAAATTATGTGTAGATTCTGAACCATACATTTAATTTTTTTTAAACAGTTTGCAAATGTTTTGGTAAACAACAGGCAGATTAAGGTGATAAATGAGGCAAGGCTCTCTAGGCAGCTGCTTAGAGCCGAGTGCTAGCTAGTGGACTTAATGCTGCAAGCCCCACCGTTCAGTCAGTGTACTGCTAAATCATTCTTTTTGTAAGACTGACTGACTGCTGTACAGTCATTCATTCCAAGATAATTGCATAGCAGTACAATCAATAACAGTAAATTAATAAAAAAAAAAAAAGTCCTATCCTGTAGACTTCCATCCCCAATAATATAACACATCTGGTTGGCCTGCATACTCTCAAACAATTTTTTTACATTTTTTTTACCTTTGCCTTTATACATTGTTGGGGTTGGCATTCAGTGAGTAGCAGCTACTTTCCATTTTTTTTTTTATTAGATGTAGTATTTCCACCTTGTAACCTGAGTAGACTCCATGCTTTGTCCCACTCCCTTGCCCATTCATGTCACTCGGCCTCATTACCTGACCACCACTCACTCAACCCCATTGGACTTGCCTGGCACAGAACAGTAATGTTCCTGCTGCAAAAAGTATCAGGAAAACAATTACTACTTTTTTTAACCCTCAGCTGGATGGTTTAACACCAGTCAGAACTGCATGGATGAAATAAAAAAAAATGAAAAAGTATATACATTCAATATTCTGTGTATGTGTGCTCATGCATGTGTGATAAAAAGCTAGCCTAGTAATGCATGGATAAAATGTTGATAATCTAGCTTTTCTGCAGTGTGTGTGTGGCCTGCTGTATAAATAGATCTGTGCCTTCAGTCTTGACTTATGGTTCTTGGCATTACTTGTTTCTAACTAGTGTTATGTGAAGATTGAAGTTCATCTGCATTTACACTTTATCTCATTCATCACTGCAACTGAAGACAGAAGGTACGGGCAGTAATGTCAGTGTGCATAGCTCTGGACTGTCCTTGATTTTCCAGAATGACCTTTGTTTTGTCTCATAATTTTTATCTGCTCTGTGTCAGTTTTTTTTTCTTGCAAAAAGAGATTATAGTCATCACTAAATAATGACAGCCATGTAAGCTTCAGACTTCACATCATCCAGAAAAGGCATGTTAATGTAAAACCTGTTATTCCAGCAACTTTCTAAGCATATAACACTATTTATTTTTTTTCTGATCCTGGGCCTACATTCTCCATTATTTTTGTCTTTCTCCCAAATCCATGAGCTGAGAGGTTGAGTGGTATACAGTGGGTTTAGAATAACTGAAGTCTGAATATTCACAATCTTTAAATCACACCTGTAACATATTGTAAAACAGACCCAGTGTACCTCACCCTCTCCAGTAAGGTTCCCTATTACGTGATCGAAAGCTTAGGTTATCAAACACCTAAAGGTCAATCACAAAAGGTCGAAGTCTGAAAATTGTGAAAGGCCATTTCCACACAGGAAAACGAGTCATTTGGCCATTACGTGGATGTTGTTGTTTCTCTGCTGTAGAGCGATCTCTGAGTTGGTATATTTAGTTGGGGGGGGGGGTGAAGCCTCATTTGGCCAATGGCATTGTTTCCCTGTGTGGAAATGGCCATTTCCAATATTAAGGGTTTGGTATTTCATGACTGACCTTTAGGTGTTCTATAACCTAAGGTTTCGATCATGTAATATAGACGCATCCAGTAATACATTTCTCAACATAGTGAATTGCTTGAAAAAAATTTTGAAATCAGTATTTCTTGAGCATCAGCAATGTCAAAAGAAAGAAGACTGAGTGCATACGGATAAGACAAGTGTGCACTTGGGTTTTTAATGTTGAAATTTTCAGACATACTGCAAGTTTTCTAATTATGGATGGGAGTGTATAAGTGATTGTTTCTGGGTTAGGGTTAGAGTACACCCTAGGGAAGGGGCTAGATTTAGTGTTTTTGTTTATATTGGTAGATGTTATGCAAGTCTTTCTTGTGTAGTGCTAGTGTTATGGAAAGGATTTCTCACAGGGTAAGATGTGGGGTTGGGGTTAGGCTGTGCAGCTCCCCTACCTGCCCCTACTACTGTGTGCTTACCTTAATTAACTAAGGCCAGGATTTATAGATTAGTGTTACATCGTTGGGCAACACTAATACTCAGGGGTCTGCCTCACAGGATGCCTCACTGCTAAGAATATGGACCATTATGTATGGTCTTCTAATCCCTGTACCCTTCACACAGCAACTTATTATCCCTTTGCTATGTGCTGTTAAACTGTGAATTCATCCACAGCCATGTCTCTTAAAGTTTAAGAGCTTATTAGGTGCACTTCCAATAAATATGATTTTTAACAGACTAGGAGTTTACTGTTCCTCATATTAAGGGGGGATTCATAAAGGTTAACACGAGATGTACATCTTAATATAACTTTTGTCACTTCAAGAACAGCCCTATCACAGTGCTTTTGCTATCTATTCATTCAGAAAGGTTACTCAAAGCATACACGTAATGTACACTTTGTGGTAAGCTTTATGAATCCACTCTTAGTCTGTTTTCAGTCTTTTTTTTTTCATTTAGCAAATAATTTTTAGCGTTTTAGCTGTAAAATTTGAACTAACCATTTTAAATTAAATCCAAATCTCTGTGATTATGTTACGTGTAAAGAACTAATTGTATGCTTACTGACCAATCTGAAAACTGTTTTATGGTAATTGGGAAAAGACAGCTAAGTAAAGGAATACTGGTACGTTTGGAGGGCTATGGTGCATTACACTTCTGAGGGCCCCATTTGTTCATGATCTGGAGGATTGCTTAGAAGCTGTTTCTTTTCCCCTTAAGTTTCTGTTACCGTTGCAGCAAATATACAGTAATCTGTATGGTGTTCGTCTTGATAGGGAAAACTTCAGCACTGGTGATTCAGTGCTGAGAGACTTGGCCAGTGATCAGATGTAAGCAATGACTCCTGATCTGTTTTTCTGAGAAGATGTTAAATTGAGATACCAGATGCCTGAGTTGGTGTCAGCTCAGATGAGTGTAAAAGATCCCATGGCACTTATGGTTAAGTGAAGGTGTGCTTTATTAATATATATGTACATATAAATCAAAATAATGTACAAAAACATGCACAGAAAATAAAATCATGCTTACATAATTAAAATGAAATCATAAAGATCATAAACATGCAAAAATAAAATGCATACAAAACTTGCCCTCCAGTCACAACAAATATTTACTTTTCTTAATCATAGTATATGTTTGACATCTCACATCACATTAAATTAATTTTCTTCAGTTTCCCTCCCAGACAAACCATATACAGATTATAAAATACTTATCAACAATTTCGACCTTTCATCATATATATGCCCCATACAAAAATCAATCCATGTGTATTGGAGAAGAATGCACAAAATGCAAATATTTACAAACTAGGACCCAAATCCCATACTTCGCTTGCAGTCCATAAATACAGTTTGAGCCATTTTATCCACTACATAAAAATTACATTTCCTTTCTTCTTCATGTTTATATACCATAGATGTTTTCACTTGCAAAATGTTCTTAAATTGTAGCAAACGTTTCCATGTCTCCTTAATTTCTGATTTTATTCTACTGATAACTGCCCTGGCTTACCAGGTAATAGCTTTCTAATATTTTATGTATTTATTTTAAATTAACAACAAGTTGAGAGTTTGCTACCTGGCTATTTTTTTTAACTACTAGGAAATGCAGTCCTTCATCCTTTTCTCCAGTACATTGGGGGTGGGGGTGGTTCACAGCTCTGGTATCTTATGTGTTTGAACACCATATGTTTTTCCAGGCTTGGCAGTGTTCATTTATGATGCCAGCATAATAAATGCTCAAAGAGGGGCATGGATAATAAACACTGCTGCCCAGCTTGCACCCACCTCTCCTTGCTCCTCACTTATCAATGGGCTTGTCTGTCCAAAAATGCCCAGCAGTGGATAAGAATACAATGGTTAAAGGCCTGCAGAGTTTAGGCAGTATAAAAAGGCACTCAGTTTATGTTCTAGTTTGTTTCTTGGTTTTGTCCTAACTCTCTACTACTTTGCTAAAAAAGCAGCAACAATGCATGAAATTGGGACTTTTTTAAATAAATAAATTCATTTATAAAGGTAATAGAATATGCTTTTCCATAGGTGGTGGTAGCACACTCAAATGTTAGGGATTATATACGAATTATATTTCTCAGTGATGTACCACAAATTTAACATTTATGAGAGGGAATTGGAAAAATTATGAGGCAAAGTCAGGTACATTATGTAAAATCAGGGAAAGTTGAGACTCACATAATAGTGTCACCTTCTGAACTTTTTATTGCTTCAATGCTAAGTTGTAGACAAAACTCAGCCATTATAAGTACATAGTGGGTACAAGGCAAGAGCAACTTTAGAGATGGAATTATCAGCTGGTGGTGGTGCTGGGGGGGTTCTGTGTTCTCTAGGACTTTTGTTCATTTCTAAAACAAGTCAAGTGAGGTTGATCTATATTTCTTAAGCACAGGTATATAGAATGGCCTTAATAGTTATACAGACGGTCAACTCATTTGAAAATAATGTAGGGAGGGGAGACCAAGGCATATGTTGGATGATGGAGGTAAAGAAAATAGGATATTACAGACAAGCATTACATTTTAAGTTCATGACTTGGAGAGTTTGAGAGTGCTTTCAACCCATAAAATGTAAACGGAGTTTTCAGAAGTTAAAACATTCAAATAGCCCTTCTACAACCAAGTTAAAGATAAGAGAAGCACACAGGTTGCAACAACAGGAATTCATTTACATGGTAAGAAACCACAGCGCTGGAGGAAGAATGAGGGATAATGATTTTATTCGTAAAAGCCAAAACTGAATTGTATAAAATAAGTGCAATGAAGCGGGAGAATTATGTGCAGGGACTTAATTCGGTATAGCAAAATTGTGATTGGTAACATATATGGGTTTACTTCTGAAGCTCGAAATACTGAAATATCGAATTTCAGTATCTTGAGACCAGGAGAACGAAAGTACAGTTGTTCGAAACTGCACTTTGTTGAATCTGGGAATGTCGAATGTGTGGTATTTCCTGGTGTGTTTGTATTGTGTCCTGTCTCTTTAAGAAGTAGTGGTGCCTGGGTGTTGAAGATGCTGGTTGATGTGCGGTTATGTTCAGAGATATAGGTAACTAAATAGTACTTAAGGATTTAGGGTAGGGATATGTTTTGTGTAATGTTTTTGGACCTTGTTAGGTGTACTTGCATAGGTGGGTGAGGGTGTGTGCGTGTGTACGTAGGTATTCAGATTTTTTTTGAGGAAATTTGTCTGAAGTATGAGAGGGGACAGAGAATGGTTTCAGGAAGCAACAACCTGTAAATCTGATAAGTGAGGGTGATGGAGTAATTTGAACAGTCAGATGGGTATACAGAACATAAGTAGCAGTACTCCTGGCCGTGATGATTTCCCCTGAATTACATAAATGAGAAAGAGGGAGCTACCATTACTATTACTAGGCCACTACAAGCAGATATGGAGGAGACAAATGATACCAGGGAGCATAAAACATACTCAAATTATTGTAATACAGAAAATTAAGGGTGATAGAACAGATGTGAACAACTAAAGACCAGTTTCGCTTTTAAATTTAGATACAATAATTCTGGCAACAATTCTAATGAGGGGGTTAGATTAAGTTCTGCCCAAAATATAAAGACCAATAGAAAATGGAGTTGTAAAAAGTAGGCGTAGTATAGACTACTTGTTGAAGCTGGCCAACTTACACAAAAGTCACCAAACAGGGCACAAAAAAGCTGGGATGGTCACTTTGATATCAGAAAGGCTTTTGATATGGTGAATTGGGAGTTCATAATTACAGTATTATGTAAAAGAAGACAAGAAGATGATTTCAGTCAACAGATCAAAATGCTGTATGAAGTTGTCACTCCTGAAGTGACCATAAATGAAGGAATATCTACACAAACCAAGCAGGAATGTCCTTGGCCCCAATTTCTCTTGGAGATAGATGAGTTGCCGGTATGGATGTAGGAGTTCTTGGAACAAAGACAGTTGATTGAAGGCATGACAATGTTACAATTATATGCTGATGACTGCATTTTAATGGCAGAAAATACAGATAAAGCTTTACACTTGGTGACAGACAAATTTAAAAAAATTCTATTCAGTGTTGGAATTTGAACTAAACCACAATAAAATGGTATTGATCAGAGTGAAGGTAAAGGAAGAGGTATTATCAAGGAGATAAAGGAAGTAGAATGTCCCCCTACATTGAATTAGAAGTAGGCTACAGCTACAAAGGACAAGCCATAAAAATGTAGAAAGTCTGTATACAACACAAATAAACCTATACAGAAAGAGGGCACTAGAACGTACATCACTGTAGGCAAAACGAATGTAATTAAGATTATATTTCTCCCTGTATTATACATGAGGTAAAGAACATATCAATGATGTGTTATCATCCAGTAGTGTGGAAGATGCAAATATTGCTTGAATACATTGGTGAGGCACATAAGCTTAGAAATCTAAGACAGAAACTGTTAACTTTACCTTTGGAAGAGGGGGTGGGGCTGTTACGAATCACATCACAGGTCATAGCATTCAGTTTGGTTGAATGGATTACACTAGTTGAAGAGGGGTAAGTAGGTTGATGTTTGTGTGGAAGATAAGACTGAGCTGTGGACCTTTTCAGAGAGTTTAGATTGTGAAAGTTTAGGAAGAACTGAGAGAATGGTCTCAAACAGTATGGGGATATGACATGCAAGTCACAATATATTAAAGAATTTGGGATCAATGTGAGGTCAAGGGTAAAATCCCCAGTGAAACGCAGGCGAACTGGGAAAAACTGAGTATATGCAGTTGGAGGCAGCTAAGAGAACTAGGTATTCTGAACATGAATGACAATGAATGAGTAGAAAGAGTGCATCTTCACCAAAAAGTTACAAAAGTACTATCTGGTTTGGAACCATAGCTTTGGCATTTTTAATGTACTGAAAACACTGTCATTAGAATGTTCCCAGACCAAGCAGGAGAACAATGGCAGCATGGCTCAGTGGACTAAATGGAGTGCTATGAATAAGGGAAGAGGCGGTTTAATTTATAAAGATATCAAATAATGCAGTAGTAAGAAAAGAAATACCAGACAAGAGAAGATATGGAAAGTTAAAGAAACTATGCATGAGGGAGTAACACAAGCTATGGGAGAATGCCCATCAGCTTAGAAAATGACCCTATGTTTGGGACTAGCAAATGATTACTCACATAATAAAATAATCAGAATAGGTGGTTCAAGGAAGTAAAGCGTTTGAGATGTGGAGGATAGGATGCAGAACTTGTTGCACATGTTTTGGGAAAGTAGAATGCACTGAGAAGATGAAAATGACTGAAGGCTGGGGGGAAATTTTCAGTAAACTGATAACCTGGTCATGGGAAGCTCTAGGATTGCATTAGAGTAAGTCATATTTGGATGGGAAAAGAAAGAGCTGACTATTAGATTCTTGTTGACATTTATTCCAAAACTGGTAATTGCAAGGGAGTGAAGACCACTGTCCACCGCCAAAATGGGAAGTCTATAAATATAATATTTAAAATTGATAAAAATGGTTAAACACTAATGCAAATTAGGTGTGAGGGAGGAAAAAAAACTAAAATATTGGGTATTAGTGAGGAGTGCCACGGGCACTGCAAACAACAGGATAGCTGAGTGCCATGGGCACAGTAAACAGCAGGATAGGTGAGTGCCACGGGCACCGTAAACAGCAGGATAGGTGAGTGCCACGGTCATAGTAGACGTAATAGGTGAGAGCCACAGGTACAGTAGACAGCAGGATAGGTGAGTGCCACAGGCACAGTAGACAGCAGGATAGACAAGTGCCATAGAACCCTTTTCCTAGAGCTCCACTTTATCTAAGGCTGCCCCTACAATCACTTTATATGGCATTTAAAAATGGTACTTCTGAGCATGGCTAGCTAAAAGGGGACATGGCTACCCTGAGTCAAGAAATGTATTTTCATTACTCAGTGGATGTGACTTATTTGTCAAGAACTGGCAAAATGCAAAGGTGGCAGCTCTATGCATAAGTGGACTAGTTACAATAGATCCTTTTCGGACATGACTAGGGCCCAAAGGGACAACGGGAAGTAATTCAGGCAACAGTGAACAAAATGTTTTTGTAATTAACAATGGCAATATACAAATAATGTTACATGAAAAACATGTTACAGTTAGCATAAAATATTTCAACTTCCAAAGAGTAATACAATAATCTTTAAAGAGAAATGAAGTACTCAGAGATTATGGTATGACTTCGCTGCTCAATGTGAAATAAACTACACTGATTTTCTACCCATTATAATGTATAGTCATGACACCCAATAGATATTCTTTTTGTTTATTCTTAAAAATAATGTGCAAATTTTTTACCCCATTTTGCTGTAATTATGCTTTTTTCATTGTAAACCATGAGACATCAGCTGTTTAACAAATTTCTCAATTTCTATGACATCTGCATTATTACCAAATGGTAGCTGCATTATCACCAAATATTGTCGATGCAGTCAAGTGATTAGAAAAAACATTAATTTCTTACAATCCATCTTCTTCAGTCCTCTGGTTAAAAAAAAAAAAAGTTTGAGATTTGAATTACCATTTCACATAAGTAAAATTCCTAACCATGCCTAAAACTAACTATCTTTCATCATGTCCTGCAAAACATGATCTTATCGTCCTTCTGAAATTACATTTATAGCACATCATGATACTCACGACCAAATGAGCCAACATAAATTATAAGGTGTCACATTTTTAAAGCACCCCTATCATTAAGAGAAATAGTAGCAAAAATTACCATAAGTCAAAAATCTCTTATGTGCATCAACTTTTAAAAATTAACCTATCTTGCTTAGCAAAACATCTAAAATTAGAATGGCAACATTGTTAATCAACAACTTCATCTCCAAATGTCCAGCAGAAATCATTGTCATGCAATTTTTGAAGCTACTGTTAATATGACACATTTTAATTATTGCAGATTTAAGATGGATGTAATATCCATTAGTGTCAAAGGTTTAAATCGATGTATCAGAAATCATTTTAAATTTCCATTAATACTATTAATATATCATGTAAGTGCATATATTTTAATCTTGTCCTGTACTATTGTCAGTGTGCATTTTGAGTGTTTTACCTCTGTTTCCTCTTCTACTATTTCACCCTTGTGCCAACAGAAGTCAAGTTGTCCTCTTCCATATGGGTTACAACTCCCGCCTTTCCCCTTCATCAGTGATGAGCATAGAAAACCTGTTATGAATATTTAATGGCAAAACAGGTAAAGCTGCAATATCCTGAAGTTTCAATAAAATGTTTGTGTTCCTAAACCAGTCTGTTCGGGTGAATTTAGTTTGTCATTTTCATCAGAAATACGCACAGCTGGTGCACCATATGTAAAACATTCTCACTAGAAATAAGATCAATGGCTTCATTGTTATGAACAAGGATAACAAATGTGAAACATTTGTGGAATCAAGCCAGAAATGTACCTCCAAATCGCACTTGTTGCAAAACACTGAATGGAATCATGGCCCTTCTTCCAACAGTGAGATCAGTTGACATCTACAGCGCTCATTTATCAAATATCACACTATTCCACTGTGATGACTAGGCATCAGAACATTAGGCAAACAAGTTTCCCCTTCCTAATATCAAGGGGCACCCATACACCTGCACTCCCCAATCTACAAATAAGATGCACCAGTTACATCTTTAATGTCATGAACACTATGGCCTTTTTCTTTAATGTCATAAACTTCTATGCCACCTCAATCAATGTCAGTAACAGAAAACTATACAGTTATTTTTTTTCTTACTTTGAAAGTTTTTAGGCATAACATATTCCATCAGAAATCACCTTTCTTTTTGTAAAAGGTAGGCAGAAATTTCCCTGCTAAAGAATGCATCTCACGTCACTTCACAAAACTGTCCAATCCCTAAATTAATTAACGTTGTGATGTTCTGAGCCTGAAAACCCCAATTTCACAGCTTTTGCTCAAATCCTGTTTTTGTGGACAAAATAAATAGGTTTTAAGTATGGAAAAATGTCTGGTTATGCAGTTTAGTTACTGTCAGCTACAGCAACCATATTTGGCATTTCTCCTGTTACTCCACTTATCTAGACAGTAAGCCAAAACTGAGACTGTCCATTAACAATTACACTCACAACAGAATGTAGCTGTTAGAAACATCCTCCACTTCACCCAGGATCTCCAAAGCAACACACGAAGGAACCATAGAATCAGCTGCAGTATTTACTGATAAAACTGGTAGCTCTACATCATTTGGTAGCAGCACTTCATTACAGCCTCATTCCCAGAAAACTTATGGGCACTTTTCTGCTCACCTTCTGAAACCATCCGCAGTAAAACAGCATTGTCCAAACCAACTTCCAATAATGATGTTGTTGTTTGTCTTTCAGCTTTTTCCCGGTAAGGGGTCGCCACAGCGGAACAATGGTCCGCTAATGATTGACAGTAGTTTTTTTTTATGAAACGCCGAGGTGCCAGCTCGATGCCCAACTTTCAATGAAGGCATGCCCATTACACATGCATGTCTTTCGAATGCTACCCAACTGTGGGAAGGACATGCAGACTCCACACAGAAGGCACTCCCAAGCCAAGCCAAGAATCGAATGGGAGAACTTCTTGCTGTGAGGTAACAATGCTACCGCCGTACCACCGCGGCACTGCAAATCCTTTTCTTCTACTTCACCTTCCACTGTCTTAATGTTACAAGTGGGAACTTATCCCAACCTCCTTCACTTGAAAAGAGTAGAGTTTTTCCAGTGGCTTGGGTACATTTACCTTTGTCGGTTGGGTCTCCTCTCAAAATTGGCCACGATTCTAATGAGAGTAACCAAGCCAACAAAATATACATACATACATTCATGCATACATACATACATACATACATACATATGGACTTCTTGATTAAGATGGAGACTGCATACACTCTGGTTTGTCCACTCCTCCCTCCTTTAATCACATATTGTGAAGTAAGGTCCTGGCATATCCTTTTTTTTCCCCTAAATTGTTTTTAGGAGATTTAATTGCCACATCAGCTCTGTTTGTTGCAGAAGAGGAAAAAGAGGTTGGAAGTTCTGAAACCCTTAGGAACTAAACACAGAGAATCTACCTTCTTCAAAACTCTGGTCTCTCTCCAGTCTCAACTCCAGACAATAGAAAGACAGCAGGCTGGCTGCTGGAATAGCTAGCTTCACAGATGTTAAATTTAAGCAGATCATGTCAGAACCACAAAACTCAACTCAGCCCTGAGAGATGACAGGGAGAAAGACTGCAGACTGAATGATGATGAAGATGCCCTATCCTCTCGTTCCAACCATTTAACTAAATTAGACTCCTCTCTGGCAAGTGTAGTCCAAAGGATAGCCAAGGAGAATTCGAGTATGACAAGGCAAAAGAATATCTGATTTAATAAGATACCAGAAGGAGCCAAGGGGAATGGCTGATGGCTTTCAGATTGAAAGGATTGTTGAATGGAGAAGGTTCATAGGTTGTTTCTATTGCAAGCTTGAATGCCTAGGTACACCATCTGATTCTGGTCGAAAGGTTCTTTGCGATCCTTACTTCTGCAATAATATCCAGAAATGCAGACTGGCCTTCTAATCAACTTTATGAAGATGATAACTGAATGGTTGACTTTCTGTGTATTTAGTTATCAATACATATATTTATATATATATATATATATATATATATATATATATATATATATATATATATATATATATATATATATATATATATATCTTTCATTCTACATATATTTATATACATTTCATAAGGCTTACAGTCATTTCATTGCATCTGCTACTGGCATTTAATGTCAAAATTTAATTTATTTAAGATTTTTTTGACTGGGAAATTCTGACTTTGTCCAGACCCTATTTTCATTGGAGGCCTGAGGAGAAACACTCCAGATGCATGTCTTTGGAATGTGGGAGGAAACCCATGTGAACACAGGGAGAATATGCAGACTCCACACAGCAGGCACCCTAGCTGTGAATCAAACCAGAATACCTCTTGCTCTGAGGCAACAACATTAACTGCTGCACCATGGCACCACCCATGCCAGTAGATGATTGTGGAAGATCCCCTGTAAAGAGGGGACTGGATTTTTGCCCTTTCCCACTGAAGTGCAACCTCAGAGTTGTATGCATGTGTGTGTATGTGTATATATACAATATCTATATCTGTATCTATATATATATATATATATATAGTACTGTACTGTGTGTAAGAATATTTTGAAAGTTATTCACAAATATACTGAAAAGGAGGGGACCCAGAATTATGCCTTGAGGAACTCCTGTTTTAGTATTAATAAATGAGGAGGAGGAGTGCTGCCACCTAGTGGATTGCTGCCTGTTGCTGAGATAGTTGGTAAACCACTGTATGGTGGAGGGAGATAGGTTAAGGCTGGAGAGTTTAGTAATTAGTAGAGAGTGGGAGATGGTGTCAAATGCCTTAGATAAATCCAGAAAGAGAGCAGAGACTAAGGAGCCAGCATCACAAGCTCTGTTTACTGAGTCTAAGAAGGATATGAGGGCTGTGTTTGTGCTGTGTCCAGGTCTGAATCCGTGTTGAGTGGGGGAAAGCAATTGGTGTTTTACTAGATGCCTTGAGAGTTGGGAGTGGAGGCATTTCTCTAATATTTTAGAGATGGTGGAAAGAATGGCAATGGGGTGGAAATTAGAGATGTCAGGGTTATTGCCCCTTTGTGAAGAGGGATGACAAAAGCTTTCTTCCAGATATCTGGTACACATGACTCTTTAATGGACCTGTTTAGGAGAATGCGTATTGGATAAGCGATGCAGGGGGCTGCTATTTTTAAATATTCTGCAGGTAAGTTGTCAGGGGCATTTGTGCAGGGTTTTAGTTTATAAAGGAGCTTCTGAATGGTGGCTGTGGGAATGTCGTTAGGGGATTTGAAGGGTTAAGATTTGGTGGTGTTCCTAATGGGTCTGTATTGGTGAGAGGGAAGGTAGCTGTAAGTTTGGCGATGGTATCAATAAAGTATGTGTTGAAGAGTGAGGCTAGTTCAGAGAAAGTTTTTTTCTGGGTTTGGGAATGGAGTACTACTTGTTCCTGGGTGGAGGAGGGTGTTAATTGCTCCCCAAAATTTTTGTGAATTTTGTTTATG